>NW_024430968.1:0-63058 GCF_017639785.1 Mesocricetus auratus
TCCATTCTCTGTTGTTTATTGTTATTGTTAACAGAACACAGGGCTTTGTGCTTAGCAGGCCTGAACACTACAACTTAGTTACAATTTGTCAACAATACTGTTGTAACCCAATGAATGATAGTTAAAATTTAAAATTTTTCTGGTTATTCCTTATTGTCTCAAATGTGCCACCCGAATTTCAATCCATCATGAATTTCATTATAATACATGAATCATATTAATGCAGAAATATTAAACTACACAAAAGGGGATCTCCTAAGATATTTATTGAAACAAAATCTCTTACTTGAACACCTTGAAATACGAGAACCAAAGCCTCAATCACCTAGAGATCCACCTGCCTCTGCCTCCCAAGTGCTGGGATTAACCCTGTGTGCCACCAACTCCCAGGTATCATGTGTGATTTCTAACATGCATTGTGTGATATTAAGAAGCAGGTCAGAGCATGGAAACTGATGTATGTTGTATGATGAAAAGAAACAGACACAATGCTGGAAAGCATGCAGCTATTACTACAGTGGAATTGTCTGATCATCTATGGGTATCATTTACCAAATTTAAACACATCGTTAAAATGTCATATTTTGTATTAAAGGACACAAAACTACTCACCAGAACAAGAATGGTTTCTGTATCTCTTATCTCTGGGGATGGTCTATGACACTGGACTGTGAGAATGTTTTGGACCCAGTGCTTGTGCTACACTAGGAAAATCACCATGGATCCAAAATCATGATTGCCAAACACATGACCTCAGAGGAGCTCTATAGGATTGCATGTAATGCAGGCATTTGATTTTCAGTTTTGTCCAAAGCACAGTATAAACAATCTCTAATCCCTGTCTCATTTCGTACATTGCAGATATCTGTAAGGAGCATAGAAATGAAGCAATTTACTGAATTTTAGATGGAGATATTAAGGATGAAAGTACTAGTAGGATTATATCTTTGTCGGCAATTGGCCAGAAGATCTAACATATGAAGCCAGATAACAGAAACTAACCGTAGGCAGCAATGTTGGCATTTTGACTGCCCAGGTTTTAGAACATGTTTGGGAACTGTGCAAGTGACTTTTCATGGAGAGGGTAGAAAAGGGGTGTTAATTTCAGGCTATACAAAACATTGCTCCGGGTAAACCAAGACACATTTCCAGGCCACCTGTTTGTGCCTTGGCGCTGTCACTGGGGCTTCCATCGAGGAGGTGTCAGGAGCTAAGGTATCCTAGTTTCCTGCTCCACCAGACAACTAATAATAAACTGGCTGACTGTGATTTGTGTCTACTGCTGAATTTTCCAGCCAAGTGTCAGGAGCCAACACACCCTAGTCTCCTGCTCTACACACAGGATCATCAGTGGGAACCAAAGCAACTTGTCTCCTGTTCCACACATTGTTCCAGGTAATCCAGGGCCCATTTCCAGACTGCCTGCTGCTGCTTGGGACTGCCACTTCGGGGCATCCATTCCTGTGGCAGGAACCAAAGTACCCAAGCATCCCAGTCTCCTGCTCCACACACATGACTAAGACCATCAGGGCCTCTTTCCAGGCCACACTCCTGTGCCTGGTATCTTCCACTGGGGCTCTCATCCATTCCAATGGGATGGAAAGCATCCCAGCATCCTAGTTCATTTCCCAATCCTCGATACCAGGAAGTGGAGATTTTCCAGAACATTGGACTTGCCTACATGCACCAGAAGGAAACCATGGTCCCACACCCATCCTGAGATTAAGATGCACCTCCTTGAACCAACTGCAAGAATGGATGGGAAGGAGACAATATAAAACAAAAGAAAAACCGATGTGACACTGACAGAGTCCAGAGACTCTATAACACAAAGACTGGAACACCCTAACTCAAAGTAACAGAAGAGAATGACAATAAAAACAATTTCATGAAAATGATAGAGGCCCTCAAAGAAAATCCCTTAAAGAGATGGAAAATTTCAAGAAAAAACTCAAACAGTGCAAGGGCTAAAATCTCAAATACAAACAATAAAAAAGATAGTCTGAAGGAATCATGGAAATAGAAAAACTGGGAAAAATGTCAGGTATTACATATGCAATCATAACCAACAGAATACATGAGATGAAAGAGAGAATTTCAGGTATTGAAGGTACACTGGGAGAATTAGACTCACCAACCAAAGAAAATTTTAAGTCCAACCAATCCGTAACACAAAATATCCAGGAAATATGGGATACCGTGAAAAGACCAAACTAAAGAATAATACTTTAGAAGGTAAAGAAACACACCTCCAAAGGCCAGCAAACTAATTCAAGAAAATAATAGAACAAAACTTTCCCATAGTAATGGAAGACATGCCAATGAAGGTGAAAGAAGCTTACAGAACACCAAATAGAGGGTACTCCCCCCAAATAAAACCTCCTTGGCACATAATAATCAAGACCCCAAACATAGTTGAAAGAGCTCATCACACATTGAAAGAATGTTTATTAAAACAAAAAGGGGGAATAGGCCATGGTAGAACACCAAAGGAACAACTATCCTTAGCTCTCTTAACCTTAAATTTTTTAAATTTGAATGCTCAAGGTCTGTCTGCTGCAGATAGGCATCAGAATCAGACCCCTGCGGAGAAGGGGTATGTCAAATGGAAAGTTGTCATCAAGGGACAATGGCATGGACCAGACCCAGTGTTAGTATGGGTGAGAGGTTCTGTTTGTGTCTTTCCCGAGGATCAACAGGATCCAGTGTGGATCCCAGAGAGAATGACCAGGTGGTGCAACAAGCAAGTTGAAGCCTCCGATAATGTTCCTGTTGATGATGATGGCCCTGATGTCCCCACTGCTGATTCAGGCCAATGAACAAATTTTGTGAGCCATAGAAAAAGTTTGGCCAATTCCCTTTCCTGTTCATTCTATGTCTACGGTCTTGCCTGTCTTCTTTTCCACTAGTTGTGAATTACAGTTGCCCTGTGTGAATTTAGATCCCAGCAAGGCTATATATAATGCAACCAATGTTTTTCTTCAAGGAGCCTTATGCTTTTCCCTCATAAATATTTCTAATCCATGCATATGGTTGAAAAATGGATCGGTTGGCAATTGGCTTGATTCCCCTGAGTCATATCATATTCCTGTTGCAGTGCTCAATGAAGCATTAAGTCAAGTAAGTGCCGGTACTTCCTCGGGCTTGGGCAATGGCAGTGGAGGTAGTAATTCTACGAATATTACTACCCTACTAATGCTGATAGAGGGGCTCCGACCCTCGAACTCACTCTTTGGACTAGGGAATTCCACTGCCTGTCAAGTATTACCCTAATGTGCCCCCAATCTAGGGTACCCTCCTCAATGGATGCCCTGCCAAAGCCCAGAGCAAAAGGATAGGCAGATCACGCCAGGGTTTGAGTTTTACCCTCCTTTTTGCAAATATTATTTCAACCTTGATAATCAGACTGATCAAAAGACAAGTAAGAAAAATACTTGGCCCTGGTTTCAATTGGTACTATCTAATGAATGCGGAGCCATCACATCCCTAGAACCCTTAGCTGTTCTTCAAAATTATGTCTGTTCGGCTCCTTAACATCTCTGCTACTAGAGGTCTGAAGGCTGTTCTTAAGAATGTTACTATTAGTAAAATTATGAACAATTTTACTGTTCCTGCCAGTCCAGTGTGCTTAAAGGCACCATTCTTCTTTTTGCTCGATAATGTCACCAATGCCACAGGAAACATGGTCTCTTGTAATACATCTGAGGCAACTAGCATCGCAAGTCAGTGCTGGAATCGTACTTATAATACAATTTTGGTAATGAGAGTTCCCACATATGTTCCTATGCCAGTCAAAGTAGATACTGGGACTTTCCCAGTCTCTCACCTACTCAGAATGAAAAGAGATTTTGGGATAACAGCAGCTCTAGTCATGGCAATCGCTGTGTTCACCGCAATGGCAACGACAGCTGCCTTTGCCATGGTTGCAACAACTCAGACTGCTAAGACAGTTAATGAAATTTTGGAGAAGACCGCCTCCACATTGGCCACTTTGAAATCCATTGATGGTCATTTGAAAGCTGACATTTTGACAGTAAATCAAAGAGTGTATCTTCTGCAAGAACAGGTGGATGACGTGGTAATATTGACCAACTTAGGATGTATTCATTCCCTCTCTTCTTTGTGTATTACCTCCAGGGTGGCTGAGAACTTCACAACAAAATAGTAACCTGAGCTGGCAATTGAGTGAATACCTCCGGGGAAATTGGAGTAAGGAGTTTGAGAACCTGACGGATACCCTGACTAGTCAGATCATTTCCCTGAATGCTACATGCCTGGAGATGCCCACTGTCAAAGCTTAACAAGCTTTTAGTTATATTAAGGAATGGGCTGGTGTGGGTGTTATGCTTTCCATGATATTGTTATCCATTTTTGTCTGCCTGTGGTGTCTATGCAGGATTAGGAAGTCGCAAAAATCCCAAGCTGCCATGTTGGTACAGTTCTTTGCTGCAGTGGAAGCAGCACAATCCCCTGAAGCATGGTTATCCATGCTGACAGACAACTAGGCATCTGTCTTGCCTTTGCTGAGTGAGTGATACATATCTGATTCAGTCATGCTCAATGACAGGCACCTACCCTTCTTGCAAAACGAAAGTGTTCCCTTCAAACTAAGACATGACCCTGTGAGGGCAACACAGAGACTCTATGATGGGTAAGATAGGGACACTGGGGTTGAACCTAAGACAGAGATGACTGAAATCTAATAACAGATAGATATGGCTACTCCTCTTATATAAAAACAAAAAAGCGGTAACTGTTGGGAGCTGCAGAGTAGCGCGCCTATAGATGATGCTGGTTTCAGCATTTGCCAGCCCAATGGGGACTGCTCTCAGTAAGTAAACAACGCCTTATTAGGAGTAAGGCCACATACCCTTTTACATCTGCTTGGCGACAACATATCCTAGCGTGTCGCCTGGGTGTAGTTGATTGGCTATCACTGAGTATATTAAACCCCAAATTCCTGTGGTCAGGGCCACTCCCTGAAAGCAAGTTTCCAGAATAAACTGTGAGAAGAAGATTCCTTGTTGCCACGTCATTTTTGCTAGTCGATGGTGGTCGCGACAGATTTTTTTGTTTGGGTGTACATACTGAACTGAACACAAAATTATGCATATTGGTGGAGTTTTAAAATAAATTCTATTAAATCTTTGAGATTGTGCAATATCAATACATTTTGTTGGTGTTCACCACTTACTTGTCCTGCTAAGTCATCTAGATCAAGCAACATATTCCCATTCCCTTGAAAATCCATATTCTTTATAATCCACCACATCTCATTTCTGCTTTCCATAAAAACTTAGGGAAAGATGACATCCTCTTGAGCTTGGTTGACCTCTTGGAGACTATTCCCTTAAGTAAAACTGACCCTATCAATAACTTCTCAGTCATGGCTTGGGTCTCATAAACCTCTCCCTCATGATAGAATGGTTAGAAGACTGATCATATACAGGTCTTATGCAGGCATCTAAGATATTATGGGTTCATGAGGGCATTGCTCTTGTCACAGACAGAAGATACTGTTTTCCTCTGATCCTCCCTGATATTTTACTTCCCCAATATTTCCACCCCCTTGTCTGATCCTTGGAGTGAGGATGATGATATGGATATTCTACATGTCACAGGTCATTACATAGTCAATTATTGTCTGCACTGTAGTCAGTGTGATAACCGATTTCACAGCACAAAGAAACTCCTCTGGTGAGATTGGATGTTGGAATAATTTGTAGGTACAGATATATGATTTAGGGGGTAATTACCCATTACAAAATCTACGTATAGAAATCCATTTTGTAGTGTAGTGTTCCAAACATGTATGACTATTTGTGACTTTTTGTCTCCAGCACCTTATATTCATATAAGTTACTATGAACGGCATCTAGCAGAGAGGAGACTGCTTGGTCGATATGAATATGATTTCTCATGTCACTATCCCAAAATGTGTAGTGTCTTTAGCAAGAGGGATTTGTCATCAACTTCTGCTGAGTAAGTAATAACAATGAAAGGAATCTTAATATTTCTGGGCTTCTCTAGGACAGTATGAGGTAATATAACTAGGAGGCTTCTTATAAGTGGCTTTTTACTTGGCAACCTATGGCTTCTGATTTACCATAATCCTCTGTCTCTGTATGCAGTAGTAACTGCTGTTGAACACATGCACATATACACACATACACAGACACACACACACACACACACACATGCAAAAACTCATGGACATATATGTACTATATGAATATTTCAAGTATCTTTAGTGTTAGTTATGCCTCCCTCACATCCTCTCCTCCTTTTTCATACATTTCCTCACTTTATAATTGCAAGCAATTTACTGAAAAAATTTAAAAAATATCATGAATAGGCCTACAATACCAGCAGAGACAGCTGATCTGAACAGGGGATAGCTCTTGGTCCCCAGACCAACAGCTTGGGGGCCAGCATGGGACCGATCCAGACCCTCTGAATGTGTGAGTTAATGAGGAGACCTGGGCTACCTATGGGGTCCTGAGCAGTGGATCAGTGTTTATCCTTTGAATACTAAAAGACATTGTGTGTACATAACACAAAGTGGGTTGCTCTTTCTGCCTGGACTCTTAGGGAAGTTCGTGGACCATACCCTGAGTGAAATGATAGACTCTAGATATCCCCTATGTGGAAGGAATTGGGGATAGGGTGGGAGGATGGGGAGGATGGTAGAGGGTGTGGGAGGAGGGGAGGGAGAGGGAACTGGGATTGACATGTAAAACAAGGTATTTAAAATTAAAAAAATATCATGATCATAAATATTTGAAGTTTTCAAACACACACACACAATAAAAACACACTTCTTTTCATTCTGAATGGTTATTTTAATTTTTATGTAAGTTTTGCTGTATATTAATTATCTCATCATAGTTAAAAATGCATTTTAAAGTTAAGTATTCTCTTACTTTTTAACCATTCAAAATAGAGAAATTTATTAAAATATTGAAGTGTTTAGTTAAAAGCCATATGTTTGTTTTTCAGGTTGACAATATTAATTTGTGAATGATATTCTTCATTCCTGACATGACTGTATGTATGTTTCAGAGATGTTCAACTGAAAGCATAATTCCCACTTTGAATCTGGGAAGAGTCCTAACAAAATAGGACAAAGAAAACAATGAACTGAGTACAGGTATTTACCTCTTTCTTATGAACTCCTAAAGCAACAGCAACAGATAGCATTACTCTCTCACCAAAACTCCACATTTCCTCATTTCAACTACCTTGCCATCATGGACTGTGCCTTCAGACTGTGCTGTGAACAAAACTTTCCTTCCTCGAGTTGTCAATATCAGGCAATTAATCCCAGGAAGAAGAAAAATAAATAACACATCTATCAAATGGTTTATATTGTACCTAGATTTACGAATCTTTTTGCTTTCTAAGGTATGAAATACTTCTCTCTCTCTCTCTCTCTCTCTCTCCCTCTATTTCTCTGTCTCTGTCTCTCCCTCTCCCTTTCTCTCTCTCTCTCTCTCTCTCTCTCTCTCTCTCTCTCTCTCTCTCTGTGTGTGTGTGTGTGTGTGTGTGTGTGCACGTGAGTGTGCACACACTCAATCTATAGAGGTTTTGTCCCATTCTTTGTTTTGAAAGTGCTTCCTATAAATGTTTAGTAACATCTCTGTATTCTCTATAGAAAAAAATACGTGATATATTATTTTTTCTTCCTGTTGAATACCAAAAGACATTGAACTGTGAGGTAACTTATTTCATGCTCATTTTAAATTTTCAAAAGGACCTAGGAGTTTTCCCATCCAACTTTGCTCTTATTTTCATGCTAGATGAGAGTGTGTTCTGGATGTGTGTATAATGTGGAGGCACATTACTGGGCTTTCTAATGTAATGCCCTGAGAATCACACCTATCATGGATTACAGCATAAGCCACACAAAGTACTTACCCTACATTTCTTAAGAGAAGGAGAATATCATCACAGATGAATTAACATACCCAATTATTTTATAACTTGTAGTAACATTGATTCCATTCTTAGAATCCTTCACATGATCACAATAATCAGAAAGGTACATGAAAGTTATAAGAAATGAAAAATCTAAGCATTCAGTATCATTCCTTCTTTACAAAAATATTCACATCAAAATTGTGTTCATGAAAATAAAATACAGTCATAAGATAGGAAGATCTACAAAAGGAAGATAAAATAATTAGATTTTTGGCACTGCAAGTGATAACTTCTCACAGATAATGCATTAGTCTTGAGGATAAGAATTAATTCAGTGAAGTTTAAAACAGTATTTAACTCCATATAATTAAATATAAGAAAATTGTACGTTTTCACAAAAGAGGCAAATTCTAAGTGAAACAATTCTAAAACCTAGATATAACATCGAAGAAGATCCTAGGAGGGACGGACAGTTTCATGGTGTCACAGTTATTTAGAAAACACAATATCACTGCTTAGTAGGATGGCACAAAATATCTAGAAGAGGACAAAGTAGGAGGAGTGGATAGACAAAAGAAGAGAAGATTGTGGAAGGCGTGCTGGGAGAGGGGATATGGAGGGAAACTGGAATTGGGCTGGAAAATAAAACAATTAAAAGTAAAATGAACAAATTAAAAATAGCACTAAAGAAGGAAATTGGAAGGTCCCTTCAAGTAATTACACCTGTTAACTTGATTCCTCGTATCAATGAGATGCAGGACCTATCATCTGCTAATGGGAAAAACCGGGGATATTAGATGTGCATACTAATATTTTCTTTTAGAGTGAACGACAAAGCCTTCCTTCTGAGTCTCAGTTTGTGGAGTAAGCATGGTTTATCTGAGAAGCTATATGTTGCAAAGAAGTTTTGCCATCAACTGCCCTCATAGATTTTGCATGTTTCCCTTCACATATTCTTATGATTATAGGCTCTTGTGGAAAAAATATAGCCATATTAAAATGAGTTTAGTCTTTTAGGACTGAAAGGCTCTTTCTGACATAGGCAAATGGTCTCCACCTGTATGTCTTAACATATATTACTGTTTATTTAGTTCCATACATTAGGGCCTGTGTCTTCACTATATTGTACTTTTGATTCTTCTGAATAAACACCTAGAAGAGTGACTCTCTGCCTTACTAAGGCTGCACCATATTTAAATTTCCTTTTGTTGTAGCGATATCCATCATAACTACTGTAATTTTGATAATTTTATGAAGTGTAATATAAATATATAGAAGTAGAATATCTGAACTAAGACCCCTCTGTTATGATTACATGCCCCATCCTCCTCAAAGTGTGGAGAAAAGATGTTGAGAACTACTGCATTTTAATATTTGATTACACATCCATGACAAAATGGGCAATTTAAACAAAACCTTTGGTTCTACTTTGTGTATTTGATTAGTTTTGTTGCCTTTAGAAAACTTCCTATGTAGACAATTGTAACCTTGAACAACCTGAGTAGCAGAGAAAGCCTGAACTTCTGATCCTGATGCTCACATTTGCCAGATGCAGTGATGTTCATAGCATAATTTGCCATCAGGATATCTCAGGACAGTCATCTTCATTCTGTCATCTCACACTCACAAGTAGAGGTCAAAATGCCCAGGTTTACAGTGGAAACATAAGGCATATAATGTGTCTACTCCAAAATTTCTGATTCAAAAGAAAAAACTGTCCCCAAAGACAATTTAGGAAAATTTAATGTTGAAATCTTTTGAGCATAAATCCCCCAAAATAATATTTCATGAGGAAAAATAAAAGACACGAGAATGCAATATATGCAAAAATATTTAACTGTTAAATGCTGGGTCACAAGGATTGTCAACCAAAAAAACATTCAATGGGAATATATAAAAGTTTTGTTCTTATCCAGGTCACTTGAAGTAATTGTGAACTTTAATAAGTTGAAGCAACCTGGTTGCTTGCTCTAAGGCTGCACCAAGCAACATTTACTTCAGGGGATGTCATGATTCATCCACTACATAACTTCAGTATGCTTGGTCTGTGCTCAGCATACAAAGGAGAATATAAACACATACACAATTTCCAGTAACTCTATCAGGCAAAGCCTGTTTCATAAAATGGTTATTATTATCTTCTCCTTTCTTCTTAATTATTTCTTGAGTTCCTTCTTGAAAAACCTTTCCCATTGGTATTGACTTGCCGTTAAATTAGGCCAGCATCCATACAGCTATCACTACTCCCTAAGTTTCTATGATTCTTAGATTAGAGTTAGAAAGATTATGGTAAGACAATAATGTAACAGATGGGGGTGGATCCTCAGAAAAACTTTCAGCAGCTGAAACTTTTCTTCTATGACACAAGACTGTCTATTGATAAGAGGCACATAGGTGAAATTTAAGCATTAAACACCAGAGGGGATGTAGGATGGCTGAGAGGTTAATGCCCTAAAATGCAAGTCTAAGAATTAGTTTTGAAAACACAACTTTTTAGAAGAAGTTACATGGAATGTCAGGTCACTGTCAAGGACACATGTAGCAAAAGAAGCTGTAGACTAAAGAATGTTTGATATCGGTCAGGTCACACATATTGGTGGATAATGTCAATTTTCCAATGTGAATGAATACTAATTCCTGTGTTGTCACCTCTTGATATGAATTTTAGAAAAAAAACCTAAACTTCAGAAAATCACTCACACAATGCAAAATACACTAGCAAGATATTTGTATTCCAATTTCATTTATTTATTGAATATATGCTTGGCAAAATTCAAAGTATAGGTTTGGATTTACAAACATGTTAGAGAACTGAAAAAAAGACTCATCTGCTATGCTGGCAAATGGCAATGAGATGTGACAATGGTTGGGTCAATTCAAAAGTTACATACCACATCTATAATGGCTTCTTGCTTTGTAGAGGCTGCATGCTTCTTCAAGTACAGACAAAATACTAAGCCTGTACCACAGCTAAACTCTGGTGAGCATGGTCCATACTTCATTCTGATTTATGGCAAAGCCTCCTGTGCCGGTGGTATGTGGATGACTGGCAGAAGCTATTGTTACATAGGTAGCAAGTATAGGGCGTCTCTCCTGTATGAATCCTCTCATGAGCAATCAGATTTGTTTTGTGGCTAAATGACCGTCCACAAGTATTGCATGCAAAAAGTTTCATTCCCTTGTGTATAACTGAATGGACGTTTAGGTCTGATTTATTATAGAAGTCCTTATGACACATGTTACAGAAAAATGTCCTCTCCTTCTTGTGTCTTCTCTGATGGGATAAAAGATTGGAGGGATATTTGAACGTTCTGGGACATTCCTCACACTGGTATGTCTTTGGGACTCTTTTGTGTCTCTCTTGGTGACTCTCACATGCGTAGTCTATCTCAGAATTCTGGCAATCTTCATTCTGCTGTGGCTTGGTGATATCTGTGGTTTTAGCTGCTCCAAAGGAACCATAATCTCTTGTTGCACTTCCTTCTTGGGGGCAATTTCAAAAGAAGGTGCCCTCTGAGAAAATTTCATGGTACCTGGAGGGCAATTGACATTAACTTCTATAATCCTGAGGGATTCCATCAGAACGATCTTCCTACTCAGTCTGGAGACACCTATGTTTTTGTATAATGGAAATGGAATGCATCTCTTTTCCAGGACTCCTATCACTTCTATTTATTTTACTGAGGTTCATCCGATTGTTATAACCATCTTCACGTTTTCATGTCCTGTTGAAAATCGACAGTCTATGAAAGTGGGCACAAGAAGTGGTTTCTGCTCAGCAACACTCCTCTGCACAACTTCCTGTCACTCACCTGTTGGCAATAATATATTTAAGGGGATTGGCAAATCTGTCCTTGAAGATATTGTTGATGGTTGCATTCCATTCAGAAGATTGATTACTTCATTCAATGTCACATGCATGGGAAAGAGGCCTTCCTCTCCATGAATGGAGACATGAACCTGAAAAAAATAACAGATGATCATAAAAATTGAATCTGGATATCTTAGAAAACCTGCCCTTCAGCTGATTCAAAGTCTCTCACCTCTCATGGTGCTACCCTGACAGTCACAATTAATGTTCTCTACAGTAACTATTCTCACAGTATTTGAAAGTGTTGAGTATTTTTTCACAGGGAAAAGGTAAGATGGGGTTTCTCTACTGTCTGTCTACAACATTTCCTTCGAATGATCAGTGCATTGAATGATAAAAGATGAGAATTGTCCAATCTGAAAAAATTGACATCTTATCAATTAAGAAAGACTTCTCATTGTTCCAAGGATTGTCTCCATCCCACCCAAACAATGGCAAATATAACAAGTTAAGTGGCTTAATTAAAAGACACCAAGGCTGGGCAGGACAACTCAACCAAAATGTCTGGAGAAAGGAAGTGCCAAAGGGGTCTCTAAAACTCTACGGAAGCCTTGCCAGTGTCTCTGCCATATCTTTTGTCAGTTGAAGTGAGCTGTCTGCTGTAATAATGTTTTCACTGATAATCAACAAAAACAAAGTTGTATTGCTTGTCTTTACTAGTATCTACCTAATCTGTAGGTCATTATTTTCACTCTTTCTGTGGCACCCAGTATATGAAACTACTACGTTTTGCCAGAACCTCAATATATTCTCTATTCACTTTCTATTAGAGGAGGCTGCTACTCTAGATGTAGTACTAAATTTAGCATTCAAATTCTGATTTGTTATGTTCAATTTTCTGTGGAATCCTTTGGATGTCGAATATAATTTTGCTATAGATGCCATTTGGTATTCTGAACAATGTTTTGCAACTCTAACTGTCTGCTTTGATGTTCATCACTCTTTCAATTTCACTCATGTAGGTAAGGATTTCCCATCATCCAATCTCACCATTATTCTGACAGTGATCCTATTCTCTCCAACTGTCACTTCACTTTGTGGGCTTTAGGGTTAGGGTGATTCATAGGACTAAGTGCTTATATAAAAAAATGAAGAAATTTTAGCACACAGGAAACTTTTTTATCAGAGAGAAGAGTAGACTCCAGGAAATAACAAAATCTATGGATAAAGTCAATAAAATAGGAACAAAGAGAACACTACAAAGGATCAATAAAACATAGAGGTATCATCTGTAATCTCAATATCTACAATAGAGATATAATAAGTAAAACAGCTTGGAATTGGCATAAAAGCTGACACATGGTAAAATTGAATCAAACTGAAATGCTTATTATTAACCACACACTTATCAACACCTGACACTTGAAAATAGAGGCTAAATTATAGAATGGAAAAAACAAAACATCCTCAATAATACTGGCATACCTGAACACTGAAATGTAGAATAATGCAAATATACTTCCCAAAGAACAATACTCAACTCCAAATAAATCAAGGCAGCCAACATAAATAAAGTTACAATGAACCTATTAGACAAGACATTGAAAAAACTGGAAAAGGAGACATTGCTAGGATATGGAAACACACTTAAAGCACTTCAACTGAGGAATGCATAAAGACAATGTGGTACTTTTACACAATAGATTATTTCCAGTGGATAAAATTAATGAAATCATGAAAAATACAGGCAATTGTAAAGAACTAGAAAAAACAAACCTGATTTTGGTAACTCAGACCCAGAAACAGAAACATGGTATGTATTCACTCATAAGTTTTCATTAGATGTAAACCAAACACTTAACAGGCTACACACCACAAATTCTTCATAGTTAGGTAAAAAGGGACACTCAAAAAGGTAAACTATGAAGAGCACCAGAAAGGAAAATATTTAAAGACTTCTGGGATAACTGTGAAGGGTTTTTGAAGGAAGGGGATGGAGTTTAGGAAAATGAGGGATCAAGAAGACCAAGTTTGGGGAATTGTAGATGGTGAGAATGAGAGATACCTTGATAGAAAGAGTCATTGAGTGGATAGGAAGTAACCTGGAGATAGAGAAATTCTCAGGAATTCACAAATATTGCTCCACTTCAGACACCTTGCCATAGTTGCAAGGGTGTTTGAATAGGGCATTCCTTTTAAACAGCTTAGTTACTACCCTAATTGTCATCATAGAAAGTACATCCAGTAACTAATGGAAGCAGATACAGTGATCCACTGCCAAGCACTGGACTGTACTTTGCTGGGTAGATTTGATCAAGCAGAGGGGTCAAGAACATAATGGACTGTCAACAGCAGAAGCTGCTTGAGACTGAATGAGACACCATGAATGTGCGTAAAATCATGAGGTTTGATCTGTTTGCAGAGCAGTATTTCATGGTAGCAATACCTATCTTGTAATATAACCTGTCATTTGGATTTCATTCTCTATTGTGTGATGCATTCCTCAGCATTGATGCAGAGGAGAGTGTCCTGGCCTTGACTCTCTTTGGTATCTCAGACTTTTTTGACTCCCCAAGAAAGGACTTATGAACACAGAGGATTCAGTGAAGGTGGGGAGCAGTAGGTGGGGGGAATGAAGAAGGAATAATAGGTGTTGTTAAGTAAAATGAAAATTACAATTTTATAATAAAAAAGGAAAAAAGAGGGAGTAGTATTCCTGAGTCCCACTCAAATCAGTCCTACTTAATGTGAACATGTCTCAAATGAAAAGAAGCCAATCAAAAACAACTAACAATCAAGTAAACAAATTATACCAACTAAAATCCAAATTAAATGCACTAAAGCAATGAGACCTGATTTAAACAATTACATTTAGAAAAGTTTGTATGGCTGTTTGAAAGATTTCACCACTTGGCCACTTATGGCAGTTACTGATGATTATAAAATCCTAGACGTTGTAAGAAGAACAGATGAAGTTATATCTACATGAACAATTTTAAGTTTAAAAAAATGCATTTAGCACCATTGTACATCATAGCATTTCTTATTGGTGTATCAGTATTCAATATGTATTTCTTTCATCATCAGAAATCATGCACTACCATCATTCCACTTTTGTTTTATAGACAAATAAATATCTAATATCATGTAGTTGACACTTTAGAAAAACACTAACACACTAGAATTACTGGTTACTGACTTCCTGGATCTGGGATCCCAGAATCGTGCTGAGATCAAGAATATTAAATGTTTGCTGATATTCAAACACTGTTCCCATGATTCAAACATAAACATCTCCATGAAGAAGCCATCTTCAAATCCCAGCTTAATTCTTCTACACTGTCAAGTGTTTCTCCAAGATTCTCTGCCGTCTTGTAAATTAAATAAATATAATTATGTAAATCATGCAATCCATAGGCTCTTTTACATTTTATTTTCATGCATTTAATACAGTATTTAAACTCCATTCCAAATAGTTTTGTGTGGTAATATAGCCTCACACATAAAAAGTCTACAAGTTCCTAGTTTTCCCCACATACAAATGAATGTGTTGATGCCTAACATAAACCAACACTGACCCCAGGTACTCACCATCTCAGGAGGCTTCAAGCACTCATATGTTATATCCTCCATGAATCTCACCATGTTTTCACCACTTGTATCACACTTTTTTCACGGCAATCTTGTCCTTGCAGTGCCCAGTTTAAAGAAACTGCTCCACGACCAATTGTGAAATTATCTGCTCCTTGCTATGCCTTTCTGGCTGCAACCAGGAGGTGAACATCTTCCAGAGGTTTTGTAACTCCTGCTTTGCACAGGAGTCATTGTTATTTGGAGGGATGTTTAGACAAGAAACTGGGAAGTCAGAGATGTCATCTTCCCTCTGCAGAGCAGAACCCTGGGATGAGATGAGCTCCATTTTGCTAAAACATGAAGATTATCTGATGATTGGCTCTGAAATGTTTCTCTGTGCAGGGAAGTCATTCAGCTGAGAATCTTCAGTAATATTCAGCTATGGAATTCAACTATCTGTCTTGTGATATGAAGATCTGTAAAACCAATTTGTGGATTGTTTAAGCTAGAAATTAAAATGATATACATAATTAAAGCAAAAATGAAGATACAGTCATTTAATAAATGGTTCTTGTTTAAATTCGGTTTACTTTTTCTATGATAAGCAAATCCATACTAATGACACTATTATAAACGACACATTTCATTGTGTTGCTGACTTACAGATCAGAGTTTCAATCCATAATGGAATGGAGTATTGAATCTTGAAGTCAGAGTTGGTACTGGAGTTGAGAAAGCCACATCATTTTGTATTGCTCTCTCAGGAATTTTTTTATTTAAATCAATCTTCTCTCAATTTACACAGCAATCCCATTTCTTAATTCCTCACCTCCAGTAGTGCCCCTTAGTTCACCACATACCAATGTCCATAACCAATCCTGATTTGTAGTCAAAGAAGTCTGGCACACCTGGGGTCCCTGGCAGTGGGAAAAGGATTTATCCATAGTGCTTGAAGTTGCTTTTTGGAGCCTCAAAGAGACTGTTACATCTTACAGGCAATTGGAAATAGACTCATTCCTGAGAATATGAAACCACAATGTACACTGCCAAACTTACAGACTTCCTCCCAAAGGTGTTGTCCAGATTAAGGGTTTGCCTTGCATCCTCCAGTTCTGGATTAAAGGTGTGTGTCATCCAGTCATCTTTAAAAAGGACATGCCTCCTAATACTGCTACTCCCTAATTTCTTCCGGAGCCCAAATTTACTCAAACTGGTAGAGCTCCATCATTTGTTTACACTAAATACTCAGTAGGCTGATACCTGTGAATTCCAGGCCAACATGGTCTGTACAGCAAATTCCAGGATAGGTTACAAACCAACACAGAGAAAATGCATCTCAAAACCAAAAAAAATCAGGAATGAGAAGTAAGCTTAAATTCATGGGGCAACTCAGACATGTTCATAAAAGAAAACAGGGAAACCGTTTCTCCAATATACATACCAAACAAATAAATGAAAAAAACCATACAAACAAAAAGAATTGTTGTTCAATGACCACAATATTTATTTGACCTCTCCTTGTATTTGTGACTACCATCTCCTACAAATCATTAAAGATGACAAAACACACATGCTCAAGGCACCATGGAGGTGAATGCTTCTATTCTCCAAACTTACCTCTTTCTACTATGAATTTCAAGGTAATTCTGAAGCACTAGGATCTGATGTGTCTTCTAGCCCCTCCTCTGCTCCAAATGAGGTTCTCTTCAAGTTGACTTCCTTATATACTGGCTGTCCTCAGAGTCCATCTTGGATGATAATGACTAGAGAATGAGATTGAACCACACCTCCTGTATCAGGGTGTGGCAGACTTTCTGTTAATCCCTAAGTAGAGCAGGAGTGTCTTCAGTACCAAGGCAATCACCTAGTAAGAGCAGGGTCTGCCTGTTGTGTGTCTATAATTGGTTCCTAACTAGAAAGAAGAAAAAAATCTCTCAAGCTTGGTAGACAGGGGAAAGACACATTCCCCTCTGATTGAATTTTCACATGGAATCCTACCTAAGTCCCATCTCCACATAGTAGGAAAGAACTCCAAATTCTGCAAATGAATTAGCTGAAGTGTACTACAGTGATATAAACTTCAGTATAAAAATGAATGTTTTATCCATATTAATATTCACTGATGTTGTTAATATTCTTTATTTTAGTAAGTTAAAGCAACCTTGAACAGAGGAAGTATTCCTAATACAATGTTTGATTTCATAAGAATAACAAACATGAAACGTGCCACTGTGTGTCAGTATTTGCTAAATTCCTGAGAATTTCTGGATGCACAATTCAAGAATACATTAAGAATGCTTGCAGAATGTCTGTGACCATTAATCTCTCAACACACCTTTAATCCCAGCACATACCTTTAATCCCAGCACAAGCCTTTAATCCCAGCACTCAGTAAATGTGTGCAAATTTCTCTCTGGCATTTATAGCCCAGCCTGGACTTCATATTCAGTTGCTTTAAAACTTAGGCTGGAGAGACAGAAATTATCTCAACACAATCCTAAGCAGAACAACAATTTGGATGCTTGAAATAGTGTGATGTCGATTCAAGCACAGTAGTGAAGAGTAGTAGCCATAAGAATAAAATATATGGCCATCCACAATTTCTTGCAGAGTTTGGTAGAAAACTCAGTTGTCAGAAAATACATTGTAAATAAAAAGTTAAATCAAATCAGGAATAAAGTATTTAAACAAACGAAAAAGTAGATAAAAATCTCCTTTATTTCATTTACTTCCTTCTGAGATTAGAGTCTTCACATCATGTATATCAAATATCATTTATCCCCAAAGAAAATATATACTCCTCTCACTACCAACACAGAGGAGCCCCTTTCAACCTCACTGCATCAAGGATATTGATTGGATCTCTCCTAGCAGTTTATCCTTCCTTCTGCTTGCCCTCTCCGGGAACTCTGGGCCTGCCGACTGCAGCCAGCTTGACATGGCCCTTGTGGACAAAGCCAACAGGAACCTGCTGAAATAGCAGGTCTACTCCAGCTCCCACTCAGGCCAGAGAGCAGTGGTGAGCTCTGGATCCCCATATTGGTCCGACTTCCTTCAGCTCATACTCTCTTTGTTCTCAAGGCCTGCGGATAGCAACCAGCCAGACTTTCCCTTGGATGACCTAGCTACCAGGTCCCTGCTGAGGGAGCTGGCTTACTCCTGGCCCCTCTTAGGGCAGAATGGAGAGTGCAGCATGCAGAGGGCAGACATTGCAGGCAACTGGAGAGCAAGTGACTCAGAAACTTAAGTTCCCACCATGAGACCAGTAAGTGTATTATACCTGCTTGCACCCACCCAAAGAGAACCTTGGATACATACCAACCAGGAAATAAGGAGACACCACCTCTACCCACTGAAAGAAGGAATGACAAGATGACAACACAAGAGAAAATTCAATGGCAGAAAAGCCATTATGATGACACCATCGCCTAGGAACTCTGCAGCAGCAAGAACTGAACATTACAACACAGATGACGAAGAAAAGAATGAACTAAAAAAGAAAAATTTCATGACGATGAGAGACACTATAAAAGAGGATTTGAGAAAACCCCATTTAGAAATGGTAGGAAAAACAAACAATGCAAGAAATCAAAGAAAATCTCTTAAAGATAGTAAGCAAAGAGACGACAAAACAATCAAAAAGTTTAAGGCAATAATTCAAATAGTTCAAGCCCTGAAACCTGAAATAGAGACAATAAAGAAAAGGCAAACTAAGGGAATGCTGGAAATAGAAAAGCTGGGTAAACAAACAGGAACTATACATGCAAGCATAAATAAAATAATGCAAGAGATGGAAAACAGAATATCAGGGGTATAAGATAGACTAGAAGAAGTAGATACATGGGTCACAGAAAATACCATGTCCAACAAATTTCTACCCCAAAATATCTAGGAAATAAGGCACAACATGAAAATACCAAACCTATGATAATAGGTACAGAAGAATATGAAGAAACCCAACTTACAGGTGGAGAAAACATATTCAACAAAATCATAGGAGCAAACTTTCCCAACATAAAGAAAGACATGCCAATGAAAGTACAAGAAGCTCACAGAACACCCAATGCAGTGGAACAAAAAGAAGTCCCCTTACCGTATAATAACCAAACACCATATATACAGAATAAAGAAAGTATATAAGGAGTAGCAAAGGAAAAAGTCCAAGAAACATGCAAAGGCAAACCAATAAGAATTACAACGGACATCTCCATGCAAGCTGTGAAACCAGAAGGTCCTGGATAGATAGTCTTTGATCACTAACAGACAATGAATACCAACTCAGACTAATATAGCAGGAAAATTTCAATAACTATAGATTGACAAACATGTTATCCATGACCAGACCATGTTTAAACTATAAATATCCAGTAATACAGCACTATAGAGAATACTGGAAGGCAACTCCAACACAAGGAATTTAACTGCACTCAAAAAAACATAGGTAATAGATAATCTCACTTTACAAATCCAAAATAAAATCTGGGGTGTACCAACATATAAATACGACCAACAACAACAAATCCAAAGTAAACAGAAATTAACACTCAATGGTCCTTAAATTTTCCTCAATATTAGTGGTGTTATGTCACCTATATAAGCATACAGGTTAACAGAATAGATACAAAGTAGAATCCATCCTTCTGATGCATACAAGGAAGATACCTCAACTTTAAAGACAGACATTCCAGCAGAATAATTGATTGGGATAAGATTTTCCAATAAAATGGACACAAGAAACAAGCTGGTGTAGCTATGCTAATAACTAACAAATTAGACTTCCAACCAAAATCAATCAAACGAGATTAAGAAGGTCATTTCATATTCATCAAAAACTCCATCAAATGAAGACTCTATTCTGAACATTTTTGCCCCAAATGCAGACACCCATGTTCATAAAAGAAACATTAGTAAACATTACTAAAATTCAAATCACATATAAAATCTCAAACACTCAAAGCGGGAGACTTCACCACCTGACACCACTAGACAGGACCACCAGACAGAAAATTAACAATGAAACAAAAGAACTAACAGGAGTTATGACCCACTTGGGATTAACAGACATCTATAGAACATTCCAACCAAACACAAAAGAATCAGTCTGAAATATGTACATTCCTTGGCAGAGTATAGCTGAGCTAGATGCTTAGTATCCTATCTGCACATGAAGGGACATGTAGCCTCTTGATAGCAAGCAGCCATTTAAGATGTGACCTGTAAAATTTGGACATATATAAATATTTATGGTTTGACAACTCAAATGTGGATACATGGTATAATGCTCTTTCTGTTTGGTTCATTGTGTGTTATATCTTGTGAAACCAAGTTAGGTGTAAAATTGTTCATATTCTTTTTTAAATTTAAATTAAATTCTTCAGAACAGCAATAAAACTTACTGGAAGGGCAAAATGTAGGAGGAATGGATCAGATGAAGAAAGGGGAATGTGTGGAAGGACTGGGAGGAGAGGACATATGGAGGGAAACTTGGATTGGACTGGAATAATAAATCAATTAATAATCAAATGAATAAGTTAAAAATGGCACTAAAGTTACATATGTTACCTGTTTCCTCTCACCATGGAGCACGTGGAGCTATTAGTTTCTCAAAGGGAGATACTTGGGATATTGGGGTATGCATACTGTAGGTGAGCAGGAGACCTCAGAAAAGTCCATTTTCTTTTCTGTAAAATAAATGAGAGATATTTTCTCCTAGGAATAGGTATTATGAATTAAGTAAGTTCAGAATTCAACACATTAGGAGAAAGGAAGAGGGCAGAGGCTTATTCTTTCGCATGTAAATCAAAAAATTTAATTGAACATTATTATTGTATTTTGATGAACTTTCTAGAAAGTGTATGTTACAGAACAAAGCATGTAGGAGATAGGTTCAAAAAGATAGTCATATGAGTAAAATCAACTGAATGAGCCACAGGGCAGCATTAACTGTTTTTAATTACTTTTTATTTTAAAGCTTATATTAAAAAATGATTAGTAAAATATTACATTGTGATTATTTCAATATCGTGTAACATGTGCCCATATCATGTTCCTCTTCCCAAGGGAGAGGAAACTGAGATTGATATGGAAAATATGAAAGTTGCTAAACAAAAGTTTATCTTAGAAAAAATAGACAGAAGCTTCCTGGTGGCTTAATCTAAGGCTACACCAAGCAGCAGGAACATTGGGGAATGTCATCATTCATCTGCTACAGTTCCATCTGATACTATAACTCTGCTCAGCCTCCACAGGGAAATCACAAACTCATAAACAGATCCCAAAAAATCACTCAGTCAAAGCACAGGATCCTGTTTCGTAATATAGCTATTATTCCATTTTCCTTTTTTAAGATAATTTCTGGAGTTTATCGATGAAAAACATTTTCTGTTGTCATTGACTTCTCATGTCATGGTGCCAGCATTCTTATACCTATCATTAATCCCTAAATTTCTAGGAGACTATGATTAGAGCTGTGAAGATTGATATGGAACAATAATGGAACAGATGGGGTGGCTCGTCTAAATGACTGTTAGATACTGAAGTTTTTAAACTAAGGCAGAATCCTGTAATATGGGGCACATTGCTGTTCTTTTTCCTGAAAGCACCTGATGGAAGGAAGGTGGCTGATGGAATAATGCCCTTAAATGCAAGCCTAATACTTGGGTTTGAAATCACAGAGATTGGCAGGCCCGTGTCATAAACACATATATAGAAGGATGCTGGAGATCAAAGAATGTTTAGATACTGTGGGGTCAGACAGAATGGTGTATACTGCCAATTTTCCAATGTAAAAATTAAGAACTGACTACTAGGTCCTGTATTGTTCACTCTTGAATTGAAACTAAGGCAAAAATCAAAAACTCAGAAATTACATACACACACACACACACACACACACACACACACACACACACACATACTAAAGAGGCATTTACATTCCAGTTCCATTTGTGTATTTAGTACATACCAGGCTCAAATTATACAACATTTTGGCATTTGAAACATGTTGGTGAACAGACAAATGACACATCTTCTTTACAGGAATATGACAGTATTGGAACGATCCAGAAGTTACATGTCACATCTTCGATAGCTGTTTGCTGTTAAACTGGGATACAGCAAGCCTGTAACCCAGCCTCATTTGTGGCAATTATTCCTGAGCCTGTTACATGTGGATGACTGTCAGAACCTTTTGTTACACAGGGAGCAGGTGTAAGCCTTCTCTCCTGTGTGCATCCTCTCATGGGCTAGCAGATTATTTTCATGGCTGTCAGGCCTTCCACATGTACTACATGTTTTGCATGTGTATGAAGGATTGTACTTTTCAGGTGTGAGTGATTAGAGAATCACTTTTGACACCTGGAAGAGAAAAATGGCTTTCCTTATTTCGTCTTCTCTGGTGGACTAAAAGGCTAGAGGGATATATGAAGGTTTGGAACATTCCTCACAGTTGTATGTCTTAGACTCTCTCTGGAGTTCCTCTTGGTGATCCTCACATGTGGAATTTGCCTCACGATTCTGACAGTCGTCAGTCTGCTCTTGCCTGAAAATATTCTCTTGTTGTACCTCCTCCATTGGAACATCTTCAGAAGAAGATCCCATCGGAGAACATCCATGGTACCTGGAGGTGACTTGATTTGATTTTCTGTAATCCTGAGAGATTCCATGAGAAACACCTCCCTCCTCAGGCTCAGGACCTTTGTCATATGGGATAATTAAAATGGGGTTTATATCATTTTCAGGACTCCTATCACCACCATTTACTTTATTAAGTTACAAGGGATTGTTGTAGCCATCTCACTGTCCTCATGTCCTTAGAAAATAAGACAGCCTTTGAAAATATGCCCTAGAGAGTGTCCACACCAAACATCACCACTCTGTGGTACCTAACACTCACCAGTTCCCAATAAAATGGCTTGTGCGATCTGCAAATGTGTTCTACCATTCTCTTGTGTTAATGATGTTGCTAATTGCTGTTTTTTCAGAAGGGTGATGACTTTGTTTAAGGATATGTTCTCAAAAAATAGGACATCCTATCCGTACATGGACGCAGGAACCTGTAAACTGAGCCAGATAATAATTATCAGTGAATCTGCCATCCAAATGTATGTTTGGTTATATCATTCGTTTATCTCTCATTTACAATGCTGTTACCATGGTATTCACAATTTGTTGCCTAAAATGACAACTCATTATATATTCATTAGTGTTGCATCTGTGATCCCAAGAAAAAGTAAAGTTATACTTTTATTTTCCTATAATGTCTGCCAACAACATTATCTTCAACTGTTCAAGACGAGGTTAAAAATGCTGCAAATGGATTAGAAAAATGGCACAACAGTGCTTTCATCTTCAGTAGAAAAAAGATGCCTCTGGTCTGGTTTAGTTGGCTCCTAGCATTAGTGGGAAGAGGAAAAGATTATCTCTGATTGAAAGCAGGAGATGTGTATAGAGGGAATTCTAGGACAATTAGAGCTGTTACCCAGAGAAGTCCTGTTTTGAAAAGCTAAAAAATACTACTCCTACTAAAATAATATAAAAGCCTGACTTCTCTGTATTGACATTACTTCTTGTTGATGATAATCTGGATTTTAATAAACAAATGCAATGTTAGTCAGAAGAAGCATTCCTATGAAAATATTTGTTTGCATGAGAATAATAAACTAGCCTGATGGGGATTACTCAAGCCTTTAATGCTATCACCAGCAAGGCAAGGCAGAGGGATCTCTGTGAGTTCCAGGCCAGCCTGGTCCACAAAGTGTGATCCAGGACAAACAGGACTGTTACAGAGAGAAACCTTTCTGGAAAAACAAATCAAAACCAAAAACAATAAAAGCAAAACAAACCAGTGTGTGTCAGTATTTACTTATTTTGTGAGTATTGCAGGCGTTACAATTCAGGCTAATCACATATGCTTAGCAAAAGCCAATGGGATTTAATCCCTTGCTCATACATTTAGTCCCAACAGAAAACAAACACAGCCTGTTGGATCTCTGAGTATGAGGCCAGCCTGGGTCACAGAGACAGAAAGTCTCTCAAATCAACACTGAACAGAAAAAGAAACAAAAGAATGCTTGAAGTGGTGAGTTCCCTCTTGCAATACCAGACTATGGAGCAGAAGCACTAGACTGGAGTGTAAGGTCATCCACAATTGCTTTATGAGTTTGGGAGAAGACTAGGCTACAGGAAGACATGTTGCAGCAACAAGAAATAAAGACAGAAAAAAAAGGAAAGAAAAAGGTAAGGAAGGAAAAATAAGAAAACCACAACATGTTTTCATTTTATTCACACAGCTTTAATTTACTCCCAGGTCACAATATTCACATCATGTCTATCATTCTGCATCCTTGCAGTTGGGAATAGGGTGGCAATGAACATAGATGAACAACTTTCTCTTTCCAGTGTGAGTGTATGAAGTCTGGGAGAGCACCTGTGTGCCACAGCATGTCTGTGATGGTCAATGGAAAACACTGAGTATCCATCCATCTTTGCATTTTACCAGTAGGAGCTCAGGTCCACTAAATAGGCAAAGGAGGGGGTCTCTTAAATGGGTGAATTAAATAATAGCAGATAGGAATTTATATTTACCTGAGGATGGCTCTCAGCAGGCTCCCCTTGCTGATTTGTTTATTCCTCTCTAGGTGGTCTCAGGGTATTTCATACTGTAGACATTCTTGCCCAGACTGCTCACTGTGGGGCATTTTGTTTCTTTTGTAAAACTCTTGGCTGGGTTTGGGGGTTGTGTTTAGCAAGTAGAGTTGTAAGGAACATTAGTCAAGCCTGAGATACAGAGACATTTCTCCTCAAATATTAAAAAAGTAAATTGTAGAGGTGTGTGTCTCTATGTGTCTGTGTGTTTGTGTTCGTGTGTTTGCGCACACGCCCATGTGTGTGTGTTTGTGTGTGTGTGTGTATGTGTGTGTGTATGTCTGTGTTGGGGGTTCTGTGTGTTATAGCAGAAAACACTCAAACACATAATGGAAACAAAAAGATAGTAAGACTTGCAGTGTAGAAGGACCAGAGGCACAGGCGTGACTGGACTACAATTTGCATGCTGAGCAAGAGTGACTCTTTCTACTGTCTGTCTAGAAAGCAGAACTTCATGACCCCTTCCCTGGAGCCAGAGGCAGCAACAAGAGAAGTTCTTTCTCTATAAGTCTGGAAAAGCAACAGGCAGCTACAATCTCATCCCCAACTGGGGCCCCTACCAAAGGCCCCGGAATTTCTGGTAAACACCAAACAAGGCTTCTTCAGCTCCTGCACAGGCTCCTGTTTCTCCAGATGGTATGTAATAGCCCCAAATGGAAGGAGGGCTGAGGATGGTGGAAAGCACATTTGATGAGGCAGCTGATATTGCCATGGGATTAATTGAAATCCAAATGGCCTTACACTGTTTATTGTGGTTAGCGACTGATTTTAAAGCACATACCTAGGTCCTCTTATGTGGTAAGCACATGGATTCTACCGTATTCTTATCACCTCCAGAACACATCAGAAGACAGAAAAAGATGACTCACAACTGAGCATTTAAAATCTTGGAAAAGTGTTTTAAAGATGTTGCTCTTATTTTCTCACACCAGAACTCTAAATACGAAATACTCTTTGTGGTATTGTGACACAAAATGAAAAATATGAACATACAGATTTAACTAAAAAATAAAGAAAATCTCCCACAAATCTCATAATACAAGACATAAGTTATATAATCCTGGGCAAGGCTGGTCTATATTGGGGACTCCAGGACAGCTAGGGTTACAAAGAGAGACACTGTATCAGATAAAAAATGATAAACAGATTACTTTTCCCACTGAATCAAAGATGAATCGTTTGTGGATTTATTTGGTTTTATATTTTTATTTTTTTTGAGACATGGTTTCTCTGTATTCTTTTGGAGGCTGCCTTGGTACTTTCTCTGTAGACCAGGTTAGCTTCCAACTCATAGAGATCTGCCTGCCTTGGCTCCTGAGTCCTGAGATTATAGGTGTGTGCCACCAAAGTCTGGCATTTAAAGATGAATCCTATCTCAGCTCCTACTCTTTATATATGAAGATTCTATAGAAGAAAAACACATCCTAGTAAAGCATAGTAACTCACTGTAGTGAAAGGGACAGTACCACAGTGAGAGGTCATGTCAAGACTAAGTGGCATTTATATCCCATAATTTCTCATACTGTGTTCTCACATATAGCTCAATCCACATTTGTTAAGGTTTCCTCATTTCCAAAGATTTTTGTATCCCAAATGCTTTATTGAACAAGTTAAAACCCTTGGCAGTAAATTGCGACAGAGGGAAAAAATTTCCCAGGAAATTTCTGAAGCACAGCACAGAAAAGACAGAGAGTGAACACAGCTCATCTCTGTAGGAAGAGAGTGGCTTATATTTTATTGGGGGAAAATGATGTTTGGCAGATATGATGTGAGTACTGGTCTGTGGATAAATTAAAATGTTGTGTCCAAATAATGTGATTTTTGTCTTCGTGTGTGTGTGTGTGTGTGTTTGTGTGATTGTGTGTTTGTGTTTGTGTGTGCTTGCGTGAGTGTGTGTGTGTGTGTGTGCTTGCTTGATGTTTTGAGGATTGGTTGTGTTGTAGCCTAGTCTGCTCACAAACTCACTAAGTATAGATCTGCACTACAATCCTATGTCTTCTATCTGCACTTCACTGGGATTCCATATCTGCCTCAGTATTTCAGAAATCATTGCTGCCTTGTGGATTTAATATGGCTGGTCATTCACTTCTAGTACATTTCTTCCACAACAATTGTTCTACCGCACTTTTAGAATGGAGGAATTTGATTAAACTCAAAATTTAAGGATTAGCCACAATAACTTAACATTTGCTCCAGACACAGGAAACCCTGAGCTCCTCCACAGCTCGGTGTACTCTGGTGGGTCTTACCATCATCACAACCAGAGTTTCTCCCAGTTGTGTCATATATTTTTCCATTTTATATGTAATCTTTGTTCTCTTCTATGGAGTAAAGCTATGATCAGGTATTTACTGACAGGAAAGGAGGAAAATATCTGTGAGAGAACTCTCTGCTGATTTTTGACTTTAATCATCTCTTCTCTTTTTAATTTATATTTTCACACATCTAACAACTGTTTCAACAGACCTTCAAGTCACACGACCGATAATTGCCTTACAAAGTTGCATCTTTGTGAGGATCCTCACCACAATGGCTTCACAGCTCAGAGAATCCTTTCAAACTGAGTCACCATTAAATGAGCTTGAACTAGACAATCTAGAGATTATTCCAAACCAGGTTTCTCCTGTGCAGTGGGAGAAGACATGTCTACCTCCACAATTGCTCATCTCAAATTTCCCCCAAATAAGAATGGCTCCTTTGCAAAGCAGGATCTTCAAACTCTCTGGTAGATGTTTACCTCCTGGTTGCAGACAGAAAAGCAGAGCAAGGAGCAGATGATTTCTCACTGGTCTTGGAGCATTTTCTCAAAACCAGGCGCTGCAAGAACATGTTGCTTTGAAAGAGAAGTGGGAATCAAGTCGCAGAAACATGGGGAGATTCATGGAGGGTCTGATTGATGAGTGCTTGAAGCCTCTGGTCATGGTGAGTATCTGGGGTGAGAGATGAATGAGTTGGGAGGTGATTGTCATTGCATTTGGGAATAAATAAGGAGAAGTTGTTGTTAATGAGATTATTTAAATTTTGCTCTTGTCTTTTTCTTCAGTTATTTTTATTAGTAAAATTGTTTATTCGTTACAAATTTGTTGCAAGGAAGCATATCCAGTACTCTGAATTATCATGAATAAAGCAGAAACAAGTGTATCAATTGTTTGAGGGTCATAACTAAGTTGAATTTACATTGAGATAGAGATTTAAGGGCTTACATTTGCACAGAGCCCTTGTGACTTTAGTGGAGATGTTGTGGGTATGTGTGCTGGCTCAGACACAAAAGTGCTGAAATTGTATGAACCTTGACAATTGAATTGGTAATCTGGCAAAAAATTGAAACCTGGAACTAGGACTCGATACCTGGATGTGGGAGGAAGAAACTGGGGAATCAAGTGGATACTTGGCTTTTCAAGTTATTTATTCCATGTCAGAAGATACCTGTCTAAATTACTGAGGTGTCACAATGGCAGACAATGATTTCTTTCTTTCTTTCTCTCCCTCCCTCCCTCCCTACCTCTCTCCTGCCCTCCCTCCTTCCATACCTCCCTCGGTCCTTCTCTTCCTTTCTTCCTTCCTTCCCTCCTGTTTTTTTTATTTTTATAGACAGGGTTTCCCAAATGCTATGGAGCTTGTTCTGGAACTAGTTCTGTAGACCAGGCTGACCTTGAACTCAATTTGAGGCATGATTTCGTATTGTAGCCCTCCCTGGCCTACTATTCTGAACTGCTGCATTAAAGGTTGTCAATAAATAAACCCTGCTATTTGTTTGAATGTATTACTCTGTAAAAAGGTTCATGTTTAACTGTTTGTTTTATTCTTCAGTGTGTCACATCTGCACTTTGTTTTTAATTGAGAATTTTAAGATTGTAACTGAATTCCAAGTAAACTCATGCCTGAATGATGAGTCATGTTCCTAAGAGCAGAGACAATTTGCAAGTTGTAGAGCTAATGTATATGTTAGTCTAGTTTCATACAGGCATTAGTTCTGTTAAATACTCAATAACAAATCAACAACAAACAACAATTTAAAGCTTTCTTTTTAAGGGTATCTTTGTTAATGGCTGGGCTGACTAGGGCTAGTAGTCAATGGGACAGACAACAATATATACCTTTTGCAAATAAAGCCCATGAATGTAGCAAAGTGAAATGATAGGTAGATAGGTAGAGAAGACTGACAGACTAATGGGTGGAAATAGGGGATCAGAAAGCCTCAGAGATCTGAGAATGACAATGGTTAAGAACATGAGGTACAAATACAGAAAAGCAATTGCCAATCTGAGGCTAGGATGCCAAAATGGCAGGTACTCCAGAATTATGGTTGAGTTTCTGAGGATTCTAGATAGAAAATAACATTTACCTCTTGTTAATCCCACTGAACAAGAATAAAGATCCTTACCCATAGTTTTGATTTTTTTGTCAAATTCAGCAAACTATATACTCTGTTACATGTGACTATCACTCAGAAACTAGCTTTGAGAAAAATATCAGCAAATATAGGAGAGAGAGGGTGGGTTTCAATAGCTTAACAAACATTAAGACTAGAGGTAACCCAGGGGTTAGGGGACTTTTTGGTTTACATAGAAATTTGGGAGACCATTTCAAAATCATTTGCCAAAACACCTTAACAGGATGGAGGTCAGGATATGGCAACAATATATGTTGCAGATTACGCAAAATTACATCAAAAGTGTCAAGACATAGTTAAATTCACATTTTACTGACAACAGCTATGAAGTTTTTTGACCTTATGATTCCATGGCATCTAATATTAAGATGGAATAAGGCCAGTCTATCATTGATCACAGGCCAGAGTCTAAAGCGGCAGCTCTCTCTGGAGTAGCCTTGCAATGAAACAGACAATGTATGTGCATATCCCAAGGTTCATGCGGTCAAATGAATGATTGGAAACAGGAAGTTACAAATTGATGAGAAAATGAAATTCCAGGCATAGGGACATTGTTTAAAAGAGATTAACTTTATCAGAACAAGCAGATGAAAATAGTCAAGGGAATAAGAGGATCTCATTATGAGAGACCACCTAGGGAATTTTACACTTTCTTTGGGAACCTCTCTCTCTTTCTAATTGGTCTACGCTGCATTATATTCTTTTACCCAAAACTTTTGTTTGCTATTATTTGAAATATCTTTGTTGTGAGTTATAGGGTGGGGCAAAATCCCTGGACAAATCAGCAGCTGTTCTTAAAGGGGCCAGTCCCTATTTGCAGATTGGCCTAATTTCATCTGATCCTCCTTAAAAGCACTGAGAATTTGAGGAAAATATTCTGAGCAGGACTCTAGAAACCTAATCGTGTTACTTCCCTAGGGACAGTGACTCAACAATTGCAATCACAGTGTGAATAGTGACTTCAGGGAAAAGAACCTGTATATGAGGGACACATATATGAGCTAACACATAATCCAGGGATTCCATGCAATCAACTGAGAGCAGATTTTCTCTCATACACAGATTCATTGTTAATGGTCACCTGGCTTTGTTTCCAGGTTCATGTTATCATGCAGAGACAGGAAGCCCTCTTTCCTGAGAACATGTCCTTAAAAGAAGTCATCAAGCTATTGAAAGAACATCAATCACTAAGAAATGCAAAACAGCGGAACGACACCTTTGGAGTTCCCACAATACAATTTATTGGCAACAAGTGAGCAGGGAATCTGAACAGATAATGGATTTTGTAAGATGATATCCTTTCCTGGAAACACTTTAATATTCTCTTATTTCCACAAGTTATAAAAACAGTGAAGATGCCCAAAACACATTCTTGAAATGTCATGAAACAAATAGTGTTTTTAGTAGTCCTGGAAATGTCGTGTATTCCCAATTCATTATTCATACTGGGAAGTATCCTCGTCCTGAAGAGGCAGGTGTTACTTATGTAATTCCTATGGATCTCAGCAGAGCAAGTCAAGGCTCCTCCATGTACCAGGCAGAGTCCCTGAGGGTACCTTCTTATGAACATATCACTATGGTTGTGCAACCAGTGTATCTCTCCTGCACATACAAGTCTGAAGACACTGAAGATGGCCACCACATTATCTTGACCACAGCTGATATAAATTGTGGTGTTAGCAATCTCAAAAATCAGAGAGATTCCCTTCTCATAATCCAGAGAGGGCAGTATCCTAAGCCTGAACAGAGTGTTGTTTTTTCTGTAGTACTCAAGGATTCTTCAAGAGCAATGTGGGACACATCCATGCCCCAGGCAATGTCTCTAACACCCCTTTCTTTTGCACATATATCCAGGGAGATACCAGGGTTCTTTTCTATGCCAGAGTAGCCCACTTCTGAGCCTGTCACTCTTTTGAAGTATCATAAGGGAAATTTTATAAATTTTATATGTGAGGGTCACCAAGAAAGACTGCAGAGGTATCTCAAACCATACAAATGTAAGGAATGTCCCAGGATCTTCAGATATCCCTGTAACCTCTCAGTCCACCAGAAAAGTCACAGGGTGGAGAGATCATTTTTCTCTACCCATGGTCAGACATGTTTCTATGAAAGTGAAAGCCTCCGTGTTCTTGAGGCCTTACCCAAGCCAGAGAAGCCTTTCACATGCTGCACATGTCGAAAGTGTTTCAACCACAAGACCAATCTGCAGGCTCATGAGAGGATTCACACAAGAAGAGAAGCCCTATTCCTGCTCCCTGTGTAACAGCCGGTTCTGTCAGTCATCCACCTACCACTGTCACCTGAGGAATTACCACAAATGAGACTGAACTGTTTACCTTCATCAGCAAAGGTTTGCTGATTTACAGCCTCAGTGTCTCATCTTCACATGAAGAATCCTGTAGTTTTTAACGAACATTTAGCCAGAAAAGATTTTTCACTTACCTTGTGGATTGTTCCTATTTCTGTTCTCCCATCCCATGGGCATGTGAGTGTAAAGGAGAGGAGTCACATGATAGTTTGTTTTCTAATGTTTGCCAAGTGCCTAAAAGTAACTGGTGTTTTATTTCCAAATAGTAAATAAATATTTCTGCTTTTGTGTTTCTTCTGTGTCTTTGGTCTGGAGTACTCTTGTGTGGTGTGTTTTTCTGGGCCCCTCTGTGACTCCACATTTTGTGACAATGCTTTTCTTACTAATTTATACTCCATGTGATGTAAAGATGTGGATCTCTTAGTGATGGGGAACCCCTTCCACCACACACCTGCAAGGCTAGTGCTTCCTCCCAGATCCTGTTTAGGGACAAACCATATCCAAACACTGGATTTGACAGGGAGAACATTTATTGAATCGAAATTAAAGATGAAGTGATTGCTTTCTTACGGTGGCAGAAAATAGCATCAAATGAACTTGCATTGTAATTTTTATGAGAAGAAGGGAAGGTCTTTGATATAATTGGCTAGCATGTGATGGCAAATGTTATAGTGGACTAGGGGGAAAGACAGCAGATGTTTCTGTCCCAAAGAGGGACACAGGACTGCCTATGGATACAGAGGAGATAGCTGTGGTCTAAATTTAAACGACAGTTTGTTTAGGTTCAAAGGCAAATCATAATTAGAATGAGGTATTTAATTTTGATTGGGCATGATAATTAGGTGAGGCGAAGGGGCTTTTGACTCATGGACAATGATTCATAGATTGCAGGGCGTTGGTAGTTGTGTTCACGAGAAATATGTGACCAAAAAAGTGAATAGATCTTGGTGGCTGGCTTTAGGAAAGTAACATTTGGCTTTTAGCAAGACAGAGGTAATGGGGGTAAGGGTGAGGCTTGCCAGAGTCATGTGTTCCAGTTACCTAGTGTCCCTTCACACCTCGTAGCAAGCTGATGTGAGGAATTTCAGTGCTACTGGACTTTCCTTTCAAGAAGAAGTATTTTATATTTGTGAGCTTCAGGGGATATGTGTGTCACGAGTGAAGAAGCCCTTATATGTCAGCAGGACCATGAGGTAGTCCTACTTTTATTTATCTTAATTTGTTTGGATTACAGCTTGATTGCTAGGGGATGTAATCTCACTTTGCAGTAGTAATTATACATTCCCTCATTGTATTTCCTTAATTCTTGTTGATGGTCATCCCCTGGTTTCTGCTGGCACTCACAATCATTCTCCCCAGGCACACATATATGAGAACAAAATGATTATGAAAGTAAAATATTAAAATGAATGAAAAGGAATCTTAAAGTAAATATTTGTTACATACATCTAAAATTTAACAACCCATTCTAAATATAATTGTCAAATATTTTTGTTGTTTATCTGAGTGAATTTCAAATTTGGCTGGTTAAAATCAGAAATTATTTCATGATTTGAAAATTCTTGAAAAATTATCTCAAATCATAGGGTTTAGCCAAAACCAATGAAAACAATATTTTTTAACTTCTCTTTTTCTATCTTTATTATCATTGTCATAACCATTATTACTTTGTTTTGTTTTTTTTTTCATACAGGCTTTCTCTTTGTGTAGTCCTAGATATCCAGGCACTGTCTCTATAGACCATTTTAGCCTTAATTTAATAGATCTTTCTGCCTCTGCTTCTTCGGTCCTAGGATCAAAGGCTTGTTTCACTAATCCTGTGAAAACATTAAACTTTATTTATTGTATCCAATAATTTTCATTGAAATAATAGAGAATGCTTCTGTTATTAAAAGTGATATTTATTGATTATTTGGGAATCTCACATCATGCACACCAATTATGCACAATTCCAATTCTTCCCTTATCTGACCCCTCCCCACTAACCCTCCAAAACACTCATGAAAATAAACACATCAAAAACCAAGTTCATTTTGTGTTGACTATACACACTTGAACATGGTGAAATTCCTAGAGGTCAAACCCTGATTATAGCATGAGACTTTCTCTCCCTTCATCTATGCGAGAAGCTATGAACTGAAGTGAATTCTGGGGTGGTTAGAGCAGGGAATGCCAAATCGCCCCTACCTACACAAACACTTACTGCAGCATGCTATGGCCAGTGAGTTGTAGGTCTAAGTCTTCCACTAGAGATGGGGCTGAGACTATCTACTTCTATAAAGACCAAACTTTCAGTCATCAGAGAGACAGCTAAATAAAGATAGGAAAATTTATGATTATTTTATTTAAACTACCCATGAAATAATTTCCAAGGTCTGTTGACACTATCAATTTTTTTACTTTTTAAGGATGTATGAACATTGCTCGTACAGACTTGGCAATGGGAATTTTCCTCTTCTTCCAGACTTCAGTGGTTAGGCTTGGCAATTCCTTCAAGCTACTTTATTATGCTATTTGTTATTCATTAGAAGCATTGAGTCACAAAAGACCTGTCTTTAGTCAACTGCTTGTCTATCATCTCAAGAGGAATTCCACAGAGAATGCCAGATTCTGTATTTAAGTACATCCTGGATGACATTGGGCCTACAATTTTAATGTATATTTACCAAATAAACATCTCTGGCCATCTTCTATTTGCAAGAAAAATATGACTTGAAGGTGAATTGTAAGTGATGCTTGTGGTGTGTTTCTGCTATTGTTGCAACTGTATTGTATATGTTCTTTTTACACTTCACTGATGTACTAAGTCTGGATCTCATAGCCTGCTCCAGTGTCTCCCTGGTGATTGTCCTCTATAGGCATAAGAGACACTTCAATTATATTCATTGCTCTGCAATTCCTGTATTACCTGAGGTCAGAGCCACACAAACAATTCTCAGCCAGTTGTCCAGAATAAAAAGCACTACTTGGAGAACATACCTTCATTCTCATATTCACCTTTCTTTCCTCCCAAGGACCCCTCTTTATCTTAGTTTGCTTAACATCTACATTAAGAAATTCAACAGCAATGATGAAAGAGAGAAAGGTAGAAGGTGAGGAAGGAAGTAGGAAAGAAAGAAAGAAAGAAAAAAATGACAGACTGACAGACAAAATTTGAGTCAACAAACTGACAGGGTAGGAAAAAGACTGTGGGAATTGTTAAGGAAATGGGAACATGAATGTACTTTTCGATGAAATTGGAGTTTCTTCCAACTCATAGAAAAGTAGTAGACAGTCTCCAATTGTCCCTAAGATGTGTAAACATTGTTCCTCCCATAGTTGCTATCAAGATTCTCTCATCACTGATATCTCCTCCTTTCTATGCTTCTATCTTTACTTAGTCAGCCTCTCTCTCTCTCTCCGTCTCTCCTCCCTAACTTAATCTCCATCACTACCTCTTTTTTTATATCTCCTCCAAGGTTATATCTACCTCTTTTTTCATATCTCTTCCTAGGTTTAGGCTTTGTGTTTAATTTAGGTTTTGGTTTCTTGCAATAAAATTTCTCTGTTGAGACTTGGATGTGCTGGAGCTAGCTCTATAGACCATGATGGCCTATAATTTAGAGATCCATCTGTCCCCGTAAAACAGAAATTAAAGGAATGAATGCCATCATAACGTTCTCCATGTTTCTTTATATTTGTTAGTTTTTAAAAGTAAGATTTTTTGATTCTTCATTTTGTTTACTAAAACTTCAGATCATTCCCAGAAGCTAAAAATCCCAAATAAGCCATGAACTCTATTGCCATTTTATTCTAATTGTTTTGAATTGATTTTTTGAATTGTATTCTTTATCTTCCTCTTACTCACTAACTTATATGCTTCTGGAAATGTTGCTTTCCATTGTGTTTGAATAGTTGCTATATAGGAAAGATTGATATAGATTCCTAATACTAGTAATTTTAAGTTTTTTCAAAATGATAAACCTATACACCAGTTTTCTACTTGGAAAATTAATTTTATGAAATATTGAAATTCCATGCCAAAACTGAATTACAAGTAAGCAGTAAATGCATAAATAGGAGTCTATTTGATTTCTTGGTACTTCAGCTGTTCTGAAAATGACAGATGTCTTCACTAAATATATCCCCAACTTGTTGGTATATGGTTTCAGATCACTTGTTATCTGCAAGAACATAAAGATACAGTGCTCTTGTCATGTGACAAGTTAGGTCTGTTCACTTCTGGAAAATACACACAGGTATGTAAGACTTTCTCTATTCCTGTTGTATTGTCACTGTCTTCAGTTTTAGAAGTTGCCATATAAGTGCAGGATTTTAGGGAATTCTGTTAATAAGTGAATTCCAAAGCAAAATAACAAGAATATAAATATACCATTATGAACAAAAAATACAATCTCATCATTGTGATGCAAATTCTCTATCACTAGTCCATGGCTCAAAGTCAGTACATGCTTACTTGAATGTAGTCATTTTATATCTGTACCATACAACATTGAAGAAATCCTCCCTTAGTAATCATAATGACATTATTTTGAATTATAAAACTTCAAACTACAATTGCTTTTCATTATAGTCATTGTAAGTGTAAATTTCAGTTATGTGAAAAGATTTTCCTATTGCTCTGCAGCTGATCTCCAGAATAGATTCGTCATACACACAAAACTCCATGCCCATGAAACCAACATCCATCACCTTCTTTTTGCATCCCCATCAATCGTGATTGGATTGTCCTTTAAATTTTCATGATTCAATTATTGCTGAAGGAACATGTGGACCTTTAACTGATAAAGCACATTTAACTGATACATAGTTTTCTTGATCCTCATTAATTTGTTTTCTTTGTGTTTGTAGTATATCACTGTAGTTTTAACAGTTAGAAGAAATCATACTGCATTATAATTCGTCATAGCATTTACCAGAGGGTCTGGGGCATTTATTCTTGTAGTAGGTGTCAATTGTCATGTTGTAGGTAAAATGTTATTCAACTTTATGTATGCAAATTTTTTTCACCAACAAAAAACTTACTTTGGTTTTTGTGAGAATATGAATAGGGTTAGAATGATGTTAGGTCATGATATTATTAGGAGGTGTGACAGTGCTGGAGTAGGTGTAGTATTGTTGTAGAAAGAGTGTTATAGTGGGTTCAGGGTTTGACTTTTGTTAGCTCATGAAATTCCCAATATGAGACTCAGTTGACCTTTTGTAGATTACAGATCAAGTTGTCCACCTATTAGCTCATTGTCTGCTTGAAGTCTGACATAGTTTCTGCCATAATAATAATGGCCTAAACTTCTGAACATGCAAGCCAGCCCAACTGAATTATTTTTCTTTGTAAGTCTTATCATTGTCATGGTGTGTTGTCACACCATTAGAAACTGTAAGAAAGACCTTTTTCTTAGGACTAGGATTATTGAATGTAGGCTTGTATTTCTTCTTCTTAAGCAGATACAATCAGTTTTGCATCACATTGGATGTTATATTCAAGGGCATTCCCAGGTTTCAAGATTCTTGGTTTATCTACAAATAATCTTATGCTTGGTACTTTAATTTTTTTCTTCTTCCTTTTTTCATGGTATTTTCTTTTATTTTTAATTAACTTAAATGTAACTAGTTTATTTAAGGCTTTTTCATATTTAAATTTTTGGTTGACATGCTTCTCCACATATATCATCACTTTTATTGCTTATCTGTTGTGTGCATATAATTTTTCTTGTATTCTCATACATTATGTATTTTCTTTCTTTCCATAGCTTCTGTCATGTAAATTCTCTTTAACTGTCTCATGTGTCACATTCAAATTACCTGGGCTCCACATATATTCTTCCCAATTAAACACATTTTTCTACGAGCACAAACTAATGAAACACATTGGAAGAGACTGTCAGTTAGCCATCTTTGGGGGCCTACCGTACCTCAGTTAATAGAATACTTTCTACATTTTGCAGTAGCCATCTCTGAGAAGTTCTGCAGGGCCAATGCATGGAGAGGGAAAGACTGTTAGATTTAAGGACACAACTGATATATCCACTTTGTTTAAAACCCTTCAAATTTCAAGAATCACTGCTCATTTTGACCCGGGTCTTGATTGTTCAGGTGACTGTGATTGCATCGCATATTATTATGTGGAACAACAGGACATTTCCTGAGACTGCATGGTTCAGCCTGCTACTGATTCACAGCTGCTTCTGGCTACTTCAACAAGGGGATTTCACCTCCTTAAGGGACTTCAGAAAACTTCTAGAGTAATAGAATATGGTATTGAGATTTTACTCAATCTTCTCTGAGCTGATGGACTGTCTAAAATACTAACTTCTTTACTATCATTTCCTGTGTAAGCCAATGGAGAGGTACATTTTCATTGTTAATAATTTTTACATATCTAAAACTTTTGTAGAGTAAACACAAAAAGAATACATAACATGATTAATACAAAAATTGAGAGTTGTATTCAGCGTACTTGGTTACCACAAAGAAGGAAACACTTCTCAGAGTGTAGAATGAAAGTCATGTCACTGGGAGCTTTTTAAAGGCAAGCATACCACAACATGTATGTCCTGATTTGCAGCTGTTAGATGTAGGTGGGTATTAAAACAATAGAGGAATTTAAAATATGATAAAAGAATAAAGTTATTTTGGTAATTCTCACTTTCAGTTTTAACAACAGGTTTGGGTACTTGTCCAAGTGAGTCTTCATGGAGGGCGTAGAAAAGGGAGAGTTATTTTAAGATTAAATGAAAGGAAGAAGAAGGAACCTTTGCCATGTCACAAACCATAGTTATATTCGGAGTGGTACTATAAATTTATCATTTAATATCTTTTATTGTAATTGAGACATAAATCAAGTTTAACATATTTAATATTTGAAAACATCATGTATTTTCATTCACACCATAACTAGAAATTATCAATATATTCTGAAAACCTTGAATTGGATTTGTTCTATATGCTGTCAGTTTACATAGTTTCTCATTGGCCAATGTCACATCACTGGGACTATTTTGTTTACTATGAAACATTATGTGTGTACTGCTATCATTATGTTTATTCTGAGTGTCTTCCTGGCCTGGACCATCAGTTCTAGCATATCATGTTGGAAGCATCATCAGGTAAAAATTGAGAAGAACATTGGCTGCCACATTTCACTCATTTGGTTCCTATACATATTGATAAATTTAATTTCTTTTCCATACAAATTTATAAACAGGGATAGCAAAAATGCGTCAAGAAAATGAGATTTTGTATACTGCTCCACTGTAGGGTTGGAAAATATGTCAGGAAATTGTTTGATATATAAGGGACAAAATTAAGCCAGGTCAACCAATCTCAGTACAAAATGAAGATTTCCCATATTTTCAATCACATGTGAATCCTATGCAATAATATCTACAGGTATATAATCACATAAGAATGAGTGTAATCTCAATATCACATTTAGGAAGGAGACAAATAAAGGTAGTATTAACTGATGGCCAGATAAAAGGTTGAATGTTTTATGAAAGAGGATATAAGGAAAATTATTTTCTATTTATAACTCAGTCATTTTCCCATGATTTGTGCTACAATGGTCATAAAATATCTCTTTTAAAGTCAAAATGGATCAAAGACTTCAACATAAATCCAGCCACACTTAGCCTCTTAGAAGAGAAAGTGGGTGGTACTCTTGAACGAATTGGTACAGGAGACAGCTTCCTGAATATAACACCATTAGCACAGACAGTGAGATCAACAATTAATAAATGGGACCTCCTGAAACTGAGAAGCTTCTGTAAGGCAAAGGACATAGTCAGCAAGACAAAAAGGCAGCCCACAGAATGGGAGAAAATATTCACTAACCCCCATATCTGACAGAGGACTGATCTCCAAAATTTACCAAGAAATCAAGAAGCAAGACTGCAAAATACCAAAGGATCCAGTTCAAAAGTGGGCTGCAGAACTAAATAGAGAATTTTCAATAGAGGACTCTAAAATGGCTGAGAGGCACTTCAGAAAGTGCTCAACATCTTTAGCCATCCGGGAAATGCGAATCAAAACAACTCTGAGATACCATCTCACTCCTGTCAGAATGGCTAAAATCAAAAACACCAAAGACAATTTATGCTAGAGAGGATGTGGTGAAAGGGGGACACTCCTCTATTGCTGTTGGGAGTGGCAACTGGTTCACCCACTTTGGAAATCAATATGGAGATTCCTCAGAAAAAGGGGAATAAACCTACCACAAGACTCAGCAACTCCACTCTTAGGCATATATACAAAAGATGCCCATTCATACAACAAAGATGTCTGTTCCACTATGTTCATAGCACCATTATTTGTAATAGCCAGAACTTGAACGCCCCTCAACCAAAGAATGGAGAGAGAAAATATGGTACATTTACACAATCGAGTAGGATTCAGCAGAAAAAAAAACAATGGAATCCTGGGATGTGCAGGCAAATGGATGACACTAGAAAAAAACATCCTGAGTGAGGTAATGCAGTTACAAAAAGAGAAACATGGCATGTACTCTCTCATATATGGATTTTAGATATAGATCTCAGGAGTTCCAACCTACAATCTCATGGCCAGAGATTCTGGGAAACAGAACCTTCATTCAGTGGTTGATGGAAGAAGAGGCAGACTCCCATGGCTAAGCACTGAGCTGATCTCAAGAATGCCAGTAACAGAGAGGGAGGACTGATAACCAAAGGGATTAAGACTGGGCTGGTTTAACCCCAGAAACAGCTGACCTGACAAGGGTTTACTCTTGAATCCCAGGCTGATGCCTGGGAATCCAGCATGGGACTGATCAAGACCGCTGAATGGGAGTGTCAGTGAGGAGGCCTAGGTAATCATTTTATCCCCAGTATACACATGGACTTTGGACTCCCATCCAACAATGTGAAATGCACTCTTACCCTGAACTCTTGGGGGAGGGTCTAGGCCCTGCCCTGGATGAAATGACAGACTATGGACACCCCCAAGGAAGGCCTCCACCTCCCTGGGGAAATGATGGGATATTGGGGGTTTGGGTGGAGGGCACTGGAGGAGGAGAAGGAAAGGGAGAGGGCCTTGGTAGTGACTTGTGAAGCAACCTTGTTTCTAATTTAAATTTAAATTTAAAAGTAAATATTAAAAATAATAAAAAAGAAATAAAGAAAAGAAAAACATTGCCAACCCTAAAAAAAATTATTGATTTCCCATGCCTAACCAAGGCAGATTTGTCTGTTTCCTGTTTGCTTATTTATTTCTCTTTCCTGATTATATTTTATCTGTGTTTTTGTTGTTGCAATATCTTTTGATGCAGCCCAGTGTTTTTTATTAATTTCTAAATTTATTTAAAAACAGTTTTATTTTACTACCATTCTGTGTTTCCTCTCCCACCTGTCCTCTGTCCTCCCACTCACTGCACCATCTTCCCATCACAACTCCGATCCTTTCCTCGGAGAGGGCAAGCAATCCCATGTGGGAATCATCAAATTCTTTCACATCATTTGGGTTAGGACTGGAGCCCTCCTCCCTGTGTCTAGGCTGAGAGCGTATCCCAACATCGGTAGTGGGCTCCAAAAGTCAGTTCATGTCTTCGGGATAGATACTGGTTCCCCTGCCAGGTGCATCATAGACTAACCAAGACCCGCAAATGAAATCCATCCTCCAAAGGCCTGGTTCACTTTACGCAGGTTCCCCAGAGGTCATTCTGGATTCCCTGAACTCACTCTTGCTGAGGTCACTGTTTCTTATCATAAACACTGAAAGTCTGGCTCTAAAATTTTCTCTCAGAGTTCTAAATATTGAGGGAACTAAATCTGAGGGAAAAGGAATTGGCTCAGAGTTGCTACTCTTCCTTTTCTGTTATTTTTCTTCCTTTTCTCCATCTCTCTTGCTATTCTGTTTCTTTTGCTCTGTTCTGTCTCCATTTATTTCTGTTTTCTGTCTTTCATTCTCCAGGTTTTGGGGTACAGGCATATATCCGTTTTCAACAGTAATTCTTTTTACAATACAATGTGAGGCTAGTGTTTCTCAAGGACCACAAGGTAGACAAAATTTACACAGAGAGCAGTAAACTAAAACTTCCAGGAGAAACTTTTAGCATCAATTGTATATGGCTATAGGACAAAGGACGGGTTTGAGTTTAATTTGTAGCAGAGTTAAAATCTGTCTCCATCAAGTGCTCTAGCCTCAGTGGTGGCACAAGCCTTCAGGAAAGTTTACTTTTCTCTGAGGATGAGCAAATGGGCTGATTACCTTTGTCTTTATCTTCTCAGGAGTAAGAGGAGGGAACAGTAAATCTGTGAGCTAAAATATTCAGTTAATAAAAAAATAAAATTGAGAATCTTTTAGCGCAGCCACAGTTTAGGTTATTGCTTATCTATGTGGCAGAGAGGTAAAATCAGGGTATGCTTATTTTATATATCGATCTAGAAAGTTATGCATCAACAAATTTTGAAGTGTAGTAGTTCTATGTCCTTGTATATCTGAGAATGGAATACATGGGATGCTTTTGCATGAGCCTATACAATAGCCACATGCCTATCAATAATGATAATTGCAGAATGGCAGATCTCTGCAGTTGCAATGAGAACAAGAACCTGACAGTGGGAAAGAGATCTCACACAAACCTCAAGAATGTAACCAGTAAACTGGGATATGTTAATTGATATCAGGTTTTACACATACCAGGGAGGATAATCAGTAAAGCTCCAAACACATGAAAGGAATTAGTTACCAGTGAATGATCAGATAGTGCTAAACTGTGATTTATAGAAGGGGGTACAATACAGCAAGAAAGTATAATAATAAATTGTCAATTCACTAATGAGATTATAATGCCAAGTACAGCATTCATACTGGTTTATTCATCCAATGAATCCTTAATTCATCAGAATTATATAATGATACCATTGCTGTACAATTACTCTCTGATCTTATGGCTTGTAGCATTTTCTGTGGGTTTCCCAACATGAGCTTGACCCTTTTCTCATCACTACTCCCACTCTACAACTGGTTACAGGAGTTCAGCTCTTTGCTTAGTTGTCAATCTCTGCTTCTCCTTCCAGCAGCCACTGAATGTGGGCTTTAAGATAGCATCTATGGTAGTCATCAATCACATCATAGGAGAATTTCATTTAAGGTAGCCTCTCTACTATTACTTAGATTCTTAGCGGGGGGTCATCCTTGGAGATTCCTTCAAAGTTCCCTAGTATCATGTTACTCATTAAGCCCATAATGGAGTCCTCTATCAAGTTATTTCTTTCCTTGCTCTCCTCTGTTCTTACTCAATTCAACCTTCCTGATCCTTCATGTTCTCCTCTCCCCTCAACTTCTCTCCAATTTCTCCTTCCTCCCTTCCCCTCTAATTTACTCAGGATATATTGTCTCTTTTCATTCTCCCACGGACTATAAATGTCTATCTTAGTGTCCACCGTATTTCCTTCCATCTCTGGGGTTGTATGCTGTAGACTGGTTATTGCTTACTCTATATCTCCTATACAGGTATGACCTCACTAAGAATGATTTTGTTCTAGTTCCTTTCATTTTCTTGTGAATTTCTAGATATCATTTTTTTAACTGGTGAGTAGTACTCCTTATACATAGCACATTTTCTTTATCTGTTATTTGGTAGAGGGCCACGCAGGTTGTTTTCAAGTTCTGGTTATTGCAAATAATGTTGCTCTAAACATAATTGAATAGACTTATTTCTGGTCTGAGTGTGTATCGTACGGTTATATGCCTAAGAGTTGAATTGCTAGGTCTTGAGGAAGATCAATTCTGATTTTCCTGAGAAACTGCCATGGTGATTTCCAAAGTGGGTGTGCATGTTGCATTCCTACCTGCACTGGAGGAGTGCTCCTCTTTCTCCACATCCTCTGTAGCAAAAGTTTTCATTGGTGTTTTTGATTTTAGCCATTCTGACAGTTATATGGTATCGCACATGTGTTTTGATTTGCATTTCTCTGATGGGTAAGAACGTTAAGGAATTCTTTAAGTGCTTTTGTAGTAACTGGGATTCCTTTGTGGATAATTATCTTTCTTGATTTGTACCTCACTATTATTTTAATTATTTGTTGTTTTTAACACTTTTTTATTATATATTTAAATTAGAAACAAGCTTGCTTCATATATCAGTCCAAGGTCCTGTGCCAATGTGTATAAGCGTATTTCCCACTTTCTCTTCTAAAAGGTTCACTATGGCTGGGTTTATGTTGAGGTCTTTGATTCACTTGGACTTATTTTTTGTGCAAGAATACAGACATACACACACACACACACACACACACACACACACTGATCTATCTGTAATCTTCTACATGTCAGCAGGAAGTTCTTCCTGCGCCATTTGTTGTAGAAGCTTTCTTTATCCCATTGTATAATTTTAGCTTTTTAGTCAAAAATCAGGTATTCATAGTTGTGTGGGTTAATATCAGGGCCTTTAATTCCATTCCACTGCTTCTCCTGTCAGTTTTGGTGCCAATATCAAGCTGTTATCATGACAATAGCTCTATAGTAGAGTTTGAAGTCAAGGATAGAGATGCATCTGGAAGTTCTAGTATTTTACAGAATTGTTTTAGCTATCCTAAGTTTCTAGTTTTTCCATATAAAGTTGAGTATTGTTCTTTTAAACTCTGTGAAGAATATTGCTGGTATTTTGATGGTGATTGTACTGAATCTGTAGATTGATTTTAGTAAGAGTGCCAATTTTAGTATGCTGATCTTAAGTATCCAAGAGCATAGGAAATCTTTTCCTTTTCTGATATCTTCTTTAATTTCTTTCTTTAAATGTTTAAAATTCTTATCATATTGTCTTTAACTTCTTGGGTTAGAGTTACTCCAAGATATTTCATGATATTTGTGGACATTTTGAAAGGAGATGTTTCTCTGACAACTTTCTCAGCTTGTTTATCATATACATATGAGACAACTACCAACTTTTTTATCATTTTTTTATTTTAATTTTAAATAGCTTGTTTTACATGTCAATCCCAGTTCCCTCTCCCTCCCCTCCTCCCGCACTCCCCTTGCCCCCTCCTTCCCAACCTATTGCCAAATCCTTCCACATAGGGGATATCTAGAATCTGTCATTTTACTCTTGTTAGGGTCCAGGCACTCACCTAAGAGTCCAGGCTGAGAGAGCATCTCTCTTTGTGCTATAGGCACACGAAGACAGTTTGTATACCAGGGATAGACACTGATCCACAGCCCAGGCCTTCTCACTGACACTCACATTTGAGGGGTCCAGATCAGTCCGATGCTGGCCTCCCCACTGTCAGTCTGGGGTCCAAGAGCTCCCCTGTTCAGATCAGCTGTCTCTGCTGGTTTTGCCAGCCCATTCTTTGCCAATTTGCTCATCACTCCTCTCTCTCTGTCACTGGGTTCCTTGGGTTCAGCTCAGTGATTAATTGTGTGTTTGCCTCTGCTTCCATCAGTCACAGGATGAAGGCTCCCAGATGGCTATAGACATCAAGTTCATTATCAGGAATGGGCATTTGAGGTGGTCCCTCCACTATTGCTTAGCTTGCCAATTGGTGTTATCCCTTTAGATCACTCGAGGTCACTCTGGTGCCTGATCTGTCTTCGATCCTATGATTCCCTCTTCCTCCTATTCTACCCCACCCCCTCAACTTCCTGTTCCCCCATGACCAACTCCCTTCCCCTTTACTCCCTCTCTTCTTCCCAGGTCCCACTCCCCCCTACCCCTCACCATGTTCCCCATCCATTGAGAGGATCTTGTCTCCATCCTCTTCTCTTGGGTACTATGCAAAAATGCATATCTTTTAGGTTATTTCCTGTTTCCCAGACTCTCTATCTGTGGAAGTGCAGACTGGCACTATACTGATCCATGTCTAAAATCCATATGTGAGTGAGTACATACCATGTTTGTCTTTTTGTGACTGGGTTACCTCACTCAGGATGGTTTCTTCCAGTGCTATCCATTTCCCTGCGAATTTCAAGATTCCATTGTTTTTTTCTGCTGAGTAATACTCCATTGTGTAAATGTACCACATTTTCTCTATCCACTCTTCAGTTGAGGGGCATCTAGTTTGCTTCCAGGTTCTGGCTGTTACAAACAATGCTGCTATGAACATAGTGGAGCAGATGCCCTTGTTGTATGAACCTGCCTCATTTGGATAAATGCCTAAGAGTGGAATTCATTTTGTTCATATGTTGGATTCATTGAGATATTTTAATATATAGGTCTATTATAGCATCACAGGGATGAAGCTTAGTTGTTCATGGCGAACGATTTTTCTTATGTGTTTTGCATTCAGTTTTCCATTATTTTAACAAGTATTTTTCTGTCCATACTCATGAGAGAAACTTTCCTGTAATTCTGTTTTTAAGTTGTGTCTTTGTGTGGTATGGATACCATGGTAAGTGTACTTTTAAAAAGAGGTTGGCAATAACCCTTCTGTTTCTATTTTTGGAACAATTTGAGTAGTATTGGTATTACTCTTTGACATTTAGTAGATTTCTCTTCTGAAACAATCTGGACTTTGTCTTATTTTGGTGGGGAGATTTTCCTTCTATGTAGTGCTGGCTTGCCTCAAACTCAGAGGTCCTCCTAACTGTTTTCACTTAGTGGTGGGGTGAAAGGTGTGTGCATGGATTAAAAGCAATCGTCTGTCTCCAGGCATACTAATTGTTAGCCTGAGCTGTATACCTTGAAATTCTCCTGAACTACATAAATAGTGACAAACATACAATAGTATGTTTATTATTCTCATGAAAACAAATGTTCCATTAGGAATAGTATTTCTGAAATATATTACCTTATTAAAATCCAGATTAGCATCACGAGAAATAAATACTAATTCAAATAAATCACACATTTTCATATTAAATGTTCAGTCCCTGTTGTACTCTTTGTCTAGTCTATGTGCAGTATTGGTAATTCTTTCCTTATTTTTTATTCACCCAGGAGAACTGCAGCTTGAGACTTCAACATTAGAAATTTTTTGTTTTGCTGTTTTCAATAGTTTATACTTCAGAAATTTTAGTCATTGAGCTTCTAGGCTTCTTTTGAATGTGATGGCATATGTTCTGCCACAACATTTATGTTGTGGTTAAGCACATTTTGACAGTAGACAATAGCTTTTGGGCCTAAGAAATCCACATGTGAATTTAAGGGACACATGGAACCTAACAATTATACTTGTTGAAAGCCATGTACTGTGACACAGGCATTTAATACCAGCATTCAGTAGTGAGTGAAAACTCTATGTGAGTATGAGGTCAAACGACTATGTATAGTTGCCCACAGTTAGTGCTACATATGAAGAAATTGTCTCAAAAATCAAACAGCAGCAACAGCATAATAAAAAAACAAAATAATAATAAAGTCAGTTAAATCAACAAAAACAAAGCTTTAAATTGTGTGCTGTTCTGGCACCACAAGTTATGATGAGTAGTATGTTATTGGATTGAAATGCAAGGCCATTCTCAATCAATTAATGATTTTGTTAACTAAATAGGGTAGAAGGCACCATTTTGCAAAAAATAATATCATACAGTAAAACAATAGCAAAGGCCTGAAAATGGGACTGCAAAATCCTCCTCAATTTTTGGCACACATTTTAATTACTGCCCAGACAAAAACGTCATATCATGTCTATCAAAAATTATATATTTCTAAAACAATATACTTCTTGTTTGATCACAGAGATTAGCCCTGTCCAAAATGTTCTTTCTATGTTGTCCTTTAACACCTCATTTATACCTATAGCCTTTTGCCCCAACCCACTGCAAAGTGTATTTCATTATTCACTGGAACACTTGGGATTCAAAACTCTCTGGATATCAGAAAATTTTAACAAGATTAGAATATGCAATATATTTCAAAACAGGATAAATGTCCTGGAAGATAAATGCTAGTCTTAATGTTCCCTTTCATTGTGGTATGGGCCACTAACTCTCCATTGACTTGGTATCCTTTCTTACGATGTTTTCTCCTTCCATGAAGCATCAGGGTTGAATTGGAGATAAGAGCTGGGGCTGAGTTGGAAGTCCAACTCTCGTTCAATCCATGGGAAATCTATTTTTCCCAGTTTTGATTGCTTGCTTGCTTCTCTGCTTTAGTTAGGCAGCATCTGTTAACATAGACCACGTTGAACTTGAACTTTCTATGCAGCTTGGCTGTGCTGACATTGGAGACTCTCCTTTGATTCATATAAAAAAAGTCATGGCTGGCATACCCAGACACAGGAGTTCTGATCAAATCTCATTCTCAAATCAATTAGTTTCACAGATTGCCTCACTGAAGGCAGGCATTATAAAAGGAAATCACGGGCTGGAGAGACGGCTCAGCCGTTAAAGTCTAGGCTCCCAACCAAAAATATAAAAGGAAATCAACTTGAATAGATCCTCAGATGGAGTAAAACATTAGAGTAGAGAGTTATCAGCTGCTAGAGCTTGCTGGATACGCCATTGAAACTCACCTTAGGAAAATGTAAGTTTAGAGAAAAAAACATTTCCATTCATTATTTGTAAAGGGAATCCTTTTCCTAGTGAGAAGCCTTCCGGCCAGCCTGGTTCTAGAGCCGCATCAGTCCCAAATGAACACACAGGAGGCTATATTAATTATGAAGCTGTTGGCCTTGCTTGTTTCTTACTACATAGCTCTGACTTAAGTAATTACCCCATAATTGTTAATCTAAGTATGTCTCTTACCGGAGAAGTTTCCGGGTTTCCTAACCCATGGTGTTACATCTCGACTCTCCTGTGTTTCTCCTTCCCAGAGTCCTCCTGGACTCCTAATCCTACCTATCTAGATTCCTATTGGCCAGACAGTGCTTTATTGACATAAGACTTCCCCAACAATTATTCCCTTGAGTATATCACTGTGATTATGTGAATATTTGTAAGTTATAGGAGATTATGCAACTCAAATATGGGGATGTCTCAAAGGTACTGTGTAGTGTTTTGGACAACCTTACTGAGCTGTAAAATTCTGAAGAGTTTCAAAAATAGTTACACGATGCTGATTTTATTGACATGCACTTACTGCCCTGTGAATTTAAGGTTGTTGGTCCATCAGTTTTAACATTTTTCTTATGTGTGTGCTATACTGTAGAATGGGAGACAATATGAAACTAAAAAGTGGGGTCCAATGAAAATACCTTCATCTTTTACAAGTGATGAACATAGAGAAACTTGTTCTACTGCACATTTTACTATTCGTCTGTTTTTTCAGATCTTCCCATCCTCAACCAATAATTTTTCTTCCTATTGTGTAAAGTGTTGTTGCAGTTACATCTTCTCTTCTTGTAGGAATAGGATGAAATATGTACTCTTTTTCTTACAGTAACAATTTATTTAAAAAACAAATGGCATCTTAGATCTCAAACATATGAGGATGTTACAAAATAAGCAATAGAAATACATTCTTCCAGAATACAATGATTAGTGAACCCCTCCCCCACAACAGGAACTACCTTGCTTTTGTCCTGAAGGACAGCTGAGAAATTATTTATGATGAACAGCATCAAGGCACGTACTTGATTTAAAAACCTACTATAAAATATGTCCCTAAGGGTAAAGGATGGTGACAGACATACATTTTTTGGTAAAGACTGAGAATTCAGGTGCATGCTCCTGTCTTCATATTGTCTGCACACGTACACAATGCTATGAAGGAGGAAAGCAGGCTCTGCAGATATTCACACTCCCTTCTGAGAAACAGAGCCATGTAAACATTGGGACTCAGATCCCAATTTCCCAAATGATTTGCACTTAAGAGGAAAAATTATTTGATTGTGTGTTTCCTCCTAGGGATGAGGAGCAGAGTACATGATCACCCCCAGAATAAGTATACTCAAGTGTCTAATTAAAACCCTCTGTGACCCAGCAGCTATGACAGACTTAAAATACACTTCACCAATAAAATCTTAGATGCTCTCACTGCCCATTCTGCATCCTTCAATACATTCTTATTTGAAACTAAGTCATAAAGTACAAAATATGCACTAAAAAACCTACTAGTAGATGTTTCTTTGACTTTCTAATGGTATTTAAAAATAGGTTTACTTTGAAATTTAAGTTACAAAATACTTTTAGTAAAAAAATAGTTCTCACCATGATAAAAATTACCTTATTAAAAATGCCCCCTTCTACATCAAAGCCTTCATTTCTAAGTCTTTATTTTAAAAAAAACTTAAATTTTTACTTTTAACACAAAGAAATTCAGTTACATTTTACTTTATGATATAGTCTATGAAAAATCGGCTGGTGTACTGTTTTATCCTGTTCACTATAATTTTCATGTTTAAACTCAGAACCCAAATTTACTATCATCCATGATTATTATTTTTATACAAAATAAAAAGGGATTGGAGGACAAATGTGTCTCCAATTGCTAGCTAGTTTTGCTTTTTCTTCTTTTGGCAATGTCTCACTGAGTATCTCAGGCTGTTCTCAAAGACTCAATCCTCCTGTCTCAGCTTCCAAGTTTTCTCAAGTCACCATGCCCATGAAGGGTCTAACAGCTATAAAACCCAACTTCAAATTAAAGTATCACTAGAAGTAAGGAAAGATTCCAATAGTGGAAGAACAAAAGACTGGGTAAAGTTTATCAACTGGAGAATTCCACTTTACTATAGACTCTTTCCTGAATGTATATGGGGCAGGGGCAGGGCACTGCCTCCAGCTTGGGCCTCTGAAGAATCTCAGCTCAGGCACACTCCACATTCTCTAAGGCCCCACTGGGATACCTGCCTCCCAGATATTTGGGAATATCTAAAGAAGCATTTATTTCCATGCAGTTAACCCTCAGTTCATCTGTCAGTACCTACAAGAAAAGCTTCAGTAAGGATATTAACCAGGGCCGAGGAGCTCGAATCTGTTAGTGTAAATGAAGAGACTCGAAGTTAATCCCCAAATCTACTGAATTTCTCTTTGTACTTTGCATATCAGGGTTAACTGGCAATGTGTTCTTCAATGTGAAATTGCCAGGAATAGCCCTGCAGATGATTGCTGTTGTTGCCAGGAGCATTAGTCTAATGTACTCATCTAGATTCTCCATGTATTCTCCAAGTTTATCATTTGCAGTGCTGGACATTTTTATATTAATTATATGTTTCATTGATCCTGATTAAATTGAACTAGGTGCCTGCCAGTCTTAACCTATCTGAGACAGACAACACTACAGCCACTCGGCTCACAGGGATGATGGAACTCCTGAGTAGGCATGCTCAGACTCTGGCTACTACCTGACATATGCTTCTTAGCTCTTTGAGGCTTTGGTGAGCCTGTGGCCCTACATTCTAGAAACAGAACCTTGAAACAGACCCTATTTCCAACTTAGCTCTTAGACTTCTGAATCCTAGTGTTAATGTGGGGTTTACCTGGACACAGACCTGGTCCAGCCAGGTCTCTTCCTTTCTGCTCAGATACAATTTTCAGAGATCTGTTCCTTTAATTATCAGAGCTGTCTTCTTTGTGAGTTCATACTAGCATACTTCTTCCCTATGCACCTGTCACTCCGGTACTTAGAGGTAGAGGCAGGAGGACGAAAAGCTCATAATTACCCTCAGCTACTTAGCAAGTTTGAGGCCAACCTGTGCTACATAAGGACGTGTCATAAAATACACAGAGACACAGGCCCAGTCTGTATTTCTTTTAAATGTTCACTATTTAACAACATTCAGGGTTTTACATTTAGGTAAACAGAAAATATTTCATATTCTTAATGTTCTGAGTGAACAAGACAACTTACACGAATACGTTTAAAGCATCAAAAAGAAATTAAAATGTTTTTTGTTATTGCTGCTAGTGGTAGTAAATTAGTCTTTGGTTCTAGATTTGTTTCCTTCGATTATTAGCAACCAAATCAATTTTAATTTTTGATGTTAGGGAGATCTCAAACTAAAGACGATGACTACAACAGTTTCTAGTGCAATTATGTTTTTAAAATGTTATTATGTTGGGGAAGTCTTATGCTAATAAAGCACTGTCTGGCCAATAGGAATCTAGATAGGTGGGGCTAGGAATCCAGGAGGATTCTGGGTAGGAGAAACACAGGAGAGTCAACATGTGACGCCATGGGGGTAGGACGCTGGGAACTATTCTCCGGTAAGAAACATACTTAGATTAACAATTATGGGGTAATTACTTAAGGCAGAGCTAGCCAGTAAGAGACAAACAAGGCCAACAGCTTCATAATTAATATAGCCTCCTGTGTGTTTATTTGAGACTCATGCGGATCTAGAACCAGGCTGGCGCGGCAGAGCCCAGGCGACTGGCGGGGGATAAACCAAGGCGGCTAGCAAAAGAAAAACTTCTCATAACATAATGGTGATCAGGAGTGGGATTGAATTTCCACGTAGAATAACAAAAGCTTTAAAGAAATTTTAGAAACAGAAGAACGGAGAGAAGCACAGATTTTGGTAGCAGCATTTTTCTTAGGTGTGCTCTGTTTTGCTAGCGACAAGCCGAGATTCACGTGGCTCGTTTACCGGAGTCTTCCTGACTCAGCATTAAAAAAAAAAAACAGCAAGGTTGTTTTAAGAGACTCTACTAACTATTGAAAAGAGTGTACGTACAGCTGGAAGTAGCAGCTTTTGCTGGATGTCAGCATGGACTGAGGCAGTAAGCTGGAATCAAGCTTACGCCCGCCATCTTGAAAAAAAACGGCAGTTTAAAACAGCCACGGTTTTACAGATAAGACAGGTGGCCAGAAAAACGTAAAGATTTACAGTAAAGTCAGACTTGGATGAACAAAACCTCTAAAGGTTTACAGTGTGTTTAAAAATATATGTGAGACTGAGAGAGAAAATGAAACGGCAAAGTGGTACATAGATACAAAAGCCGGGTGTGGTGGCACACGCCGGTAGGATTGCTCCAGAGGCAGAGGCAGGCAGGTTTCCACAGAGAAACCCTGTCTCAGAGAAAAATAAATAAAAGTGAAAGAAATAAAGTAATATTAGTTAAATAAATAAGCCACGTAAAGATGGAAAATACACAGAGAGTCTGGATACTGTACGCTATTGTGTTTTTCAGTTTTTTGATTGCTAAGGAAGGAACAAATGCTAAAGTACACTTGATTATAAATGCTGCTGAATTAATCCAACTTCTATCTTTTGAAAATGCCTTGACTTCAAAATTTAAGTACAAGGATATGTTACTCGGAAAAGGAGTTTTAATTTATGTTTCCACAGAACATAAAAAGCTGAGGATTTCTTCCAGGCTTCTGTGGTTTGACGAACCAAGACCCCCAGAAGCAGTGGACCAGGTGTTCCAACAATTGAAACAGCTAAGATGATGCAGTTTTACAGACCCCGAAAATATGGACTTATACAGGTTTCTGAGATTTGTCATGATCCCCATGATATGAACGGCGCCCCCTTCCAGCAGGAAGCAGTTTGGAATGAGCGACGTCCCAATTCCCATCTTGTTTATAAATCTTTGTTTTCATTTAAATGGTTTGTTTATAATTGGTTAATGATCACAGCCAATCTCTTTTTAATGGTAAAAAGGGGAATTATGGTATGGGTATTGTTTTTCATTTATTGATACAAATTCAAGGTCAATTTTGTGATGTGTATATTTTCTCCTATTGATTAAGTATTGTGCTTATACTGATCTTTTAAAATGTAATGCATAATTGAATACAGATTATAGATAGTTACTTATAATAGTCAGAACTTATAGTTAGGTAAGTTAGGTTTTCTAGATATACAGAAATATATTTGAGATAGATAGTCTTCAAACCTTTCAAAGACCTTCAGAATATGGCATTTAAAATGGTTTAGGGTTTTTCTTGACAATGTCTGCTCCTGGCAGCACCAATTACGTCTGAGAGGAAGATGGGCATCGAAGAAACTCGTTATAAAGTTTGCTTTCAAACATGGCAAGATTAGCCATTTGGGCAAGAAACTGCTCTTGCCTAGACTGTTTGACTGTTGCTGTACAAACTGAACATGCAGGTCCCACAGGAAAGTGACTGCTGAACTCAGTCTTACAGGGTTCCTGCTTCATGAAGAGTCTACCAGACTTTCTGCAGGACACAGAAAAATGACTGACAGACTGCCAATGCAGATGGACAGTTTGAAATTTCCTGCTTTGCTGAGAAGTCTTCCAGACACAGTGTGGCCTATGGGCTGAAGATGGATGCCCCAACGTTACAGAGGAACTTCGGGTGACTGTCCAGGCAGTAAGATGTGTCTGTCAATCCTAGTGTTTATATATTATCCTTCTATGGTCTTTGATGGAGTTGAAGACAGATAGTTATAATTATAGTTTTCCTTATTTATGATAAAAGATAAGCTACATATAGAACTTTAGACTCACAAGGATGGGATGGATGATATTTTCTTTAAATCTTGCTGAATGTTGATAGACAAAATATTGTAACTGTATTCTTACTTGATAACTGTTCTGTTATATACAATTTGACTGTGTTAATGTTAAGACCTTTCTTTTTGTTTAAACAGAAAAGAGGAGATGTTGGGGAAGTCTTATGCTAATAAAGCACTGTCTGGCCAATAGGAATCTAGATAGGTGGGGCTAGGAATCCAGGAATTCTGGGTAGGAGAAACACAGGAGAGTCAACATGTGACGCCATGGGGGTAGGACGCTGGGAACTATTCTCCGGTAAGAAACATACTTAGATTAACAATTATGGGGTAATTACTTAAGGCAGAGCTAGCCAGTAAGAGACAAACAAGGCCAACAGCTTCATAATTAATATAGCCTCCTGTGTGTTTATTTGAGACTCATGCGGATCTAGAACCAGGCTGGCGCGGCAGAGCCCAGGCAACTGGCGGGGGATAAACCAAGGCGGCTAGCAAAAGAAAAAGCTTCTCATAACATTATTAAAAGCACGAACCTGTTTGTTTTAGTGGGACAAACACAAACCAGAACATAATTCGAGAATTTGCTCATGCATGTGTAGAATTTCAGAACCTATTAGAGCCACACTATAAACTTACACGTCATGCAAAAGGGCAGATATGCTCCATACATTAAACTAAAATTCTTTTTCTATGCTGATGGTGTTAAATGGATTATTCAGTTATCTTAAACATGTACTTTAAAAAATGTGTGTGTGTGTCCCACGGGGGTCAGGACAGGGTTAGATACCTTGGAGCTGGAGTTAAAGGTGACTGTGAGTTGCCTAATATGGGTGCTGGGAACTGAACTTGGGCCCTCTGCAAGAGTAGCAAGTACTTTTCTACTGAGTGTCTCTCCAGCTACCACTAACATACCTACTAGTCTCTCACTGAGTATTAAACATCTGTAACAGTCTTAGCCAGGCGTTGGTGGCACACGCCTTTAATCCCAGCACTCGGGAGGCAGAGGCAGGCAGATCTCTGTGTTTTCGAGGCTAGGCTGGACCGACAGCCTCCAAAACAGAGAAACCCTGTTTCATAAAACCAAAAAAAAATCTGTAACAGTCTTAATTCCAACCTGGTTTGAGGAAAGGTCAGGGGGATTTAAAAAAATGACTGTCATACTGTGATCTTACAATACTGTGATCTTACAATTCATAAAGACAGAGAGCTAAACAAAAGAACAAGCAAGCAGCAGTTAACATTTGTGAAATTCTAGGGCAGAGTTAACGAGGGATGTCAAACTCCATGGCAATGTGGTCTTTATTAACATTACCACCTATAAGACAGAAAGCCAAAATTTCTACTCTGAAACTTGTACTGGGATCAGAGAAAAGTATTTCTCACATAAGTAAAAACGAGTGCAACGCCAATAGGAATGAGAGGGGGGAGTGCGGGTGGGGGGAGAGGTTTAAAAGCATTCTATCTACTTCAGTATGTTCATTACACAGAGGTTGCTTCCCATAAAATGTTTTAATTGTTTTGCATATGAGAACAGGCTAAAATTGATTCTGTACTTTGGCGATGAGTACTTGAATGACTTGGGTAAGTGTTGTAATCTCATGTAGGTTAGTCCTCTATTCCTCACTTGGGTGAATGTTTCTCACCCGTCAAAGAGCTTTTCTGAAGAAACTACTCAATTCATAATCTGTGGCAGCGACCGAGAATGACACATGAGCTAAACTAGGGTTCTGAGAGGTTCCAAGTCTTTCTGAACAAAAGTTAAAACTGGTCACCAACACCAATACTTATCATATACCAACAGGTGTGCATAGCAGTAAGCATCAGCAGTTTTCACGATGCTGCTAAGTAGGTACAGATGTTCTTTTGGAAGGACTCTATCACCTCTATAGTCTTCTACAAACAGCTACTTTGACTTAAAAAAGACTACCAAAGCCCAGCAGATCCTTGTCAGGAATCCCATGACCAGGAGAGAAAATCTCATTCTCAGGAACAGCATCTGGGATAACAGGCTGTACTTATCTGGAGTCCACTTTGACCTGTGAGAAGTGGATCCAAGCTGTATGTCTTTTGATCCTCTGAAGCCTATGTAAATTTTGTTATACAAAAGGATATAAAGTTTATAGGTACATTAGCATTATCAATTGGTACTGAAATCTACATTGTAGAAAAAGCAGATATCTGGGTATCTGTATTTTGTGTCCTAGCAGAAACTACAGATTTGGGCTAGTAGCATACATTTGTCTTCTGTACAGGGAGCTAGGTATGAATTGGCCAGACGTATCTTTGGCCTGATGAAAAGCCCTTTAATTTTATACTTAGATGATAACCAAAATAAACCTAAAATCCTTGAGCTTGTGATTGAACAAGTATTTACATCCTTTGATCCTTATTGAGACATATTAAGGCTTGATTTTTACATAAATAAAATGAGCTACCAAGCTGACTACAGTCTTATAGATTTGGCTGCCTGATGTCAAGCTGACAACCATTAATACTTTTAGAGATCTGAGAAGGATAAATTTTATACAGTCTCTAAATCTATTAAAAAGTGCCAGGTACCATATATAGCCATATCCAAGTCTCCTGTAGTAGCACTGGAGGCACAAGTATCAGGAACAGCATCAATCTCTACCATGCCTGTAAGGTGAGTTTTCTTTCTCTCTGTGCAAGAGGGATATGGAAAAGGCTGACCTTGTTTTGTCTCGGCAAAAGGGGTGCAATCAATTTAGCAGTGGCCAGTAGCTTTGTCCACATTCTGGTCCAGGTCCTGGCAGCAGCAGGTGTTACCTTTGAGCATCTTGCTTAGTGGTCAGCGTCAACACAATCCAGGTGTAGGCACTGTGGTGCCTTGTAATCTTCTTTGGAGACTTTGGGTCACTCTTAGGATATGGAAGTCTGTCTGATATTATAAACTTTTAAATTAACATTTTAAATGCCATGTTCTGCAGGTCTCTGAAGTATTAGCGGTTTGTCTGCCTTAAGTTTAACTGTTGAAAATATAAACTTTATTAACCTTTATAAAACTAGAACTGTCAGGTTTAGCTTTACATATTTTAACAGTATAAATATCTTATAACCTTATCAATTGAAAACATTTTAAAAACTGTTCTGAAATCTCTTAAAGTTTTTTTAATTAAAATATGTTTTAAGCCTTTATTATCTGGGTGACTGTTAAATTATAAAACTTAGCATTCCTGTGTATAAAAGCATATTAACCTTTATAAAACTAGAACTTTATACTGTCAGGTTTAGCTTTAAACATTTTAAATCTGAATAAAAACTTGTTGATAGCATGGTACCTCATAACTTCCATGTGGTCACATTTAATTAAGATGGTGGATCAGGTATCTCTTTTAACTTTAGTAAAATGGCTACCAGCCAGCCATGTGGCCAGCTTGGCATGTGACTGACTGTAAAATGGTGGCGACCTGTACCACTTTTGTTTTAGCTCTATGCTTGTAATAAAACTTAGATTATGACAGAAAATACAGATAGAACTTTTTAACAAAACAAGCATACATAAGTTTTGAGAGATTAATTTTTAAAATTTAGCATTTGAAGAAATGAAACATCAAAGTACATAGTTTGCATTTTTCTTTTTTCTTGTAGTTATAACTTTAAGGCCATTTAGTTTCTGTGGAAAGACCGGATCTGGCCAAATGGCTTACCTGCTCCAGCCCTGTGTGCTTGAACAGGGAGCTCTGGTGTAGGGAAAAGCTGGCAGATGGCTCCTTTGTCAGCATGCCATGTGCGTGGGGCAGAGAGACAGAAAGAGAGAGAGAGATCCCCATCCTCACATGCTGCACACCTCAAAGGCAGGCAGGTGAGGACAGAGCAGGCTCAGCTGTGAGGGCTGCAGCAGCAGTTGGAGAACAGAGCAGCTGCCTCACTTCATGCTCACGGATAGGAGATCCTGCTGCAGCATGCTCTATACCATGGCACATGGGGGGAGAGACTTTTGCCCAGCATGCCATGTGTTTAGGGCAGCAAGAGAAGACCCCTGACCTGCACCATGTGTATAGGCAGGCAAGAACAGAGATAGAGAGATAAGATGGGCCACTGACTAGTTATGCATGGCCAAAGTCCTCAGCCATAGGACCAACTTATAAAAAGAATTGTTTATAAAAAAATTGGCATGCAACAGCTGTCTTAATGTGAAAGTCATCTTATTAACAGACTGTTGTAAGGATAGTCATCCAAGGTTGAAAAATTATTTATGCTGAACATGAAAACCTATTAACAAATTTAAATTTACTTTACAAAACTTGTTACTTGTAGTTTTCCCCTTGTAAGATTTCTATGAGAAACGCATCAACTAGGAGTAGATGATGATCTGGAGCTGGGACAGGGACCAAGGGTAAAGAAAGGGGGAGGGGAGGAGCCGAAGGTTTTCTCCCTGCCTTCGGAGGAGGTAGGAGAGTCATAAATGGGGCTGCCCATGTTGGGGGTCTGTAGAAAAATTTTCCCAAATAACAATGTATACTATCTGGTCCAGGTGTCCATGGGGTCCCTTGTCAAAGACCCGATCCTAAACCTGTAAGATAATTTCTAGGTTAAAATTCCTATCCCGTGGCCAGCCCACATCAAAGGTTTGCCACTCAGATGTGCAGGTTACACTGGTCAGAGGCACGAATCTGCACTTCATTCCAGTGATCTAAAGTAAGGCTCAAAGGGGTGGTTATGGTTTGTCCCATGCTTGAATCAGAAAACTCAAAATACAAAGACAAGTAGACGAACAAGACAAATAACACAATTTAGCAACTCACAACCAGACATACTGCGAACGTTTGGCAGAGAATTGAAAGTAAATACTCAGACAGGTCAACAGGAGTAGTGGTCCCATTTTTCCCTTTTCAGGCCCATGAGATTCAAACAATTGAGCTCTCCAGATCCCTGGCACATCTGCCAGGGTGGCAGGGGAGAAGTCTGGGCTCGTCAGCCCCTTCTCAAGCCGCCCTAGTTACTGAATGACTACGTAGACAACCTGCTTGGAGGCAGATCAACATACATACATATAACAAAGAACGGGCACTGGTGATTCTGGGGCAGAAATCTCGGTGGGACCTCCAATGAAAGACTTCGACCTCAAAGCAGTGGGCACTGAACTGAACTCTCTGCCCAAGAACCAGGGCCAGACCACTGGCTGCAAATGCAAGAGGTGATTTACTGAGTACACAGGTGCCTGCAGATGCTACTGCAACTCGGGTGCAGAGCATCCGGGCTTGTAGGGAGTACAATATTTATAGAATTTTAATGGTTACATAAGTATCAGCATAGCAACAGGTATTTCATTGGCTACTTAAGCATGGGCTGAGATCATCTTGGGGGCAGGGGTAGTTGCCAAGGACTAGGTTTCCTACATGAAAGACCCCAGCATGCTTCAGCAATTATTATCCGGGTCCCATGACTGCTATAGTGATCCCAGACATCCTGTTTTGAAGGTGAGACAAGTAGTCTGGGTTTTTCCACTAGGCAATGGGCTGGCCTTGCTTTTCTTCTCCTAGGGGGTCCTAAGTAGGGGTCTTTCAATTCATTCATTCATTCATTCTTATTTTTTTGCAATCCTTGAATATGCACAAGTCCATTAGCAGTGCTGCAAGAGCTGCTGAGCCAATATTCTGCTTTGCTTGACAAGACTGTTACTGCTTCAGAAATACCAACAAAACAGATTCCAGTAGAAAACATTAGGCTAAGTCATAGGTGAGACAGAGCCTGACAGTAGGTAAATTTTCAGAAGCAAATGGAGAGGAAGAACAAAGACTCCCACTGTTTCTTTCCTTACCTACGTTTTCTACATGACAAGGCATGGCTAAAATATCGGAAGTTTACCCTAGAGTTCTGTACAATGTCAGGCTGGCTGTCAGGACCAGATCCTCTTAGGAGACTATGTCACAGTTCCTGGATGAAGGAGAGGAAAATGGTATTTCCAGCTAACAGCTCAGATCTTACTCTCTCGGGGAGCCAAACACAAACAGAGAAACAGTAGTGAGAACAGAACAGAACTCATCTAGTTAGGCCCTCATGCTTCACCAGCCTCTGAACCAGCAATGCTGCCTTCCTTCACCTCTGCACAGAGCCATCAAAGGCTCCAGTGCGTGCAAAGCAAACCCTTATTTCATCTCTGTCTTCATGAAGGGTGGAGTTCAGATGTACAGTCCCTAATATAAGGTGATTAAGTTTGGGGGCTGCTTTATAGTTCCATTCCATTTATACTGTACCCCCAAGATTGCTCATCTTCATGAAAGTCTGAAGCCACAGCATGTTCTTCTTTTTGATTCTACCCAACTATAAGTTCTACTGCACATGAGACTAGCAAAAGGCTATTAGCTTCAAGGGAGAATTATTCAAGTGTACACCACTTTCTCTTTTCACAGTACAAAATGTTGCACGTTGAAACTGGCAAGACACTCTTCCTTTCATTTACTTTCTCAGTCACCAGAAAGACTCAGGCCATTGAGAACACACACTCCTTTCTGCTTCTGAGAGATCACTGCAAAAGGCACTGCTTCAGACAAACTATATAAGAGAAAATTGTCTTCTTCCCTTTTGTAGTAATCTCCTCTGTTCAAGGAATCCCTCACAGAAAAATTGCATTGAGCCAGTAAAACGTTGATGCCAATGGCTTCATAATCCCTGTGAACTTGTTTTGGTGTGTGGATCCCTGCTGAATCTAAAAACTGTATTGCACTGAAGTAAATCACAATAGTATGCAGCTCCAAGGGATCATGGGAAAGCTGCACTGAAACTTCATCTTTGATGCCACCAAAAATCACGGTTTCCTTCTTGAGCTCAATGTGGCTGCCACAACGACAATGAGCTCGGTTGGAATCGGTGCCTTGAGCTTGTCCTTGAAGTGTTTGTTGAGTTCTTTGGTTGGCAAAAGGACCAGAAGACACAAAAGGCTGGTGACAAGATCACAGACATTGGTCTTATGAATGTTTCTGAAGATGTGAATCCAGGTAGTGATGACTGAGCCTATACCAGTGCTCCGAGGAAGGCTCAGCCCAAGGAGGTACTTGGCCTGAGATGTCAGAATGGTGAAGAAGTCACCCGTGACAAACTCACTCTGCAAGGCATCTGAGAGGTAGACAGAGACAAAGCCCACTTGAAAGAAGCCCATTGCTACCTGACAAACTCCAGCCATGAAGGCCACAGTACTGCCAATTTTAATTGCATTAGAACTTTTGTTACAAAGTCTGTCTAATGTATGGTTTACTAACTCGGATCCATTTGAAACCAATGCTATTGAAGATGATGTAGCCACAATGTCAGGGCAGGTTTTATGTACTTCTCAGTCAACTACCTCACCAATCATAAGGCACAGTATTCCAAAAATGCCCACCGAGATGTGGCGTGAGATACCAAACAGGCAATAAATGATGCTGGCAAAAAATGATGTATTCAGACCATGGATAGGCTCTTGGCCAGCCAACAGGGAGTAAGCAATAGACTGGGGCACCAAAAGTATGCCCACAATCAGGCCAGACATCACATCACCTAAAATGTTTTTCTTGAGATCATATTTTGGGAGCCACCGCAAAACAGGAAAGAAATCAAAAATCATATTTCTGACTTTGCCTAGGCTACACTGGCAACTCTTCTGAAGCTTTCTGATGACAACTTTTTTGATGTTAATATCTGGTTTCTCCCGAGGTTTCATATGAATCCTACGATAATGTCTGCATCCATCATTGGTCTCCAACTGCTTGAAGTCAGTGCTTGATCTCCTTTGCATTTCCAGGGGGGGCTCAGATGGAAGACTGTAGACTTCTTCAGGTAATTCCCTCGGAGAGAGAGCATGCTGCTCTTTATCTTCCAAAGACATTTCTGGAGATAGATGGCTCACTTCCCTGAGCAAGTCAAACAATTAGTAGGCTGGTCCTCAACACAGAGCCCGTCTTCTCACTGCCTATTTTCCCGAGCCTGTTTGAGTGATTTTCTGTCTGGGGCAGTATTTGGTCAAGGGGCTTTTCTAAACCCTAAGGCTCTGGCCACACTGCCTGGGCTCCCGCGGCACGTCTTCCCATAAGACTGGGCTGCGGGAATAACGCCGCATGGGCATAGGATGCCTGGCTGTGAGCAACCCTCCCTTTATCGCCCAGGCCACCGTCCCTGCCCATGGCCTGGCTCCAAAGAGCGAAATATGTACTCTTAAGAAATAAGGGAACCCAGTCTTGAACCCTATGATCATCTGTCCCCCCTCTCTGTCACTGTGTTGTTTCAGTACAGCTCAGTGTTTAGCAGTGGGTGTCCTCCTCTGCTTCCATCAGACATTGGTTGAAGGACACCAGTCTGATTGCTGGGAATCCAACATGGGACTGATCCAGACCTCCTGAATGTGTGTGACAGTGAGGAGACCTAGGCAATCTATGGGGACTTGGGTAGTATTTAACCCTTACATTCAAATGGACTTTGGGTGCCCATCTCACAATGAGATATGCTCTCTCTGCCTGGATTCTTGAGGCAGGGCCTAGGCCTGGCCCTGGATGAAATGACAGACTATGGATACACCCCATGGAGGGACTCACCCTCCCTGGGGAAAGGAGTTCGAATTGGTGGAGAGGTTTGTCTGTGGGTTGATGGGTGGACAGGGGAGGGAGAAGGGAAAGTGCGAGGGACCTGGGATTGACCTGTGAGGAAACGTAGTTTCTAATTTAAATGTAAAAATTAAAAAGACATAAAAAGGAAAAAAAGAAATGAGGGAGCAATCTTTCACAAGACTCCGAGTTGATCTTTTACATTAATTACCTGTCTCTACTATTTTCATCTTAAAGCTTTAACACATTCAAAAATTTCTTAAATAGATCTTCAAGTCCGAAGACAGATGCATCAATGACAAAGTAGAATCTTTCTAAGGATTCTCAGGAAAATGATTTCCAAGCTGAGATAATCCATTCATTAAGCCCAAACCACCAGTAAATGACTGAGCATTATACAACATGGAGTTTATTCCAACCATGGTTTCTCCTGTGCAGTGGGAAGAAGATACCTCTAACTCCCCAGTTGCTCAGCTCAACTTTTCCCACATGACAATGGTTCATTTTGAAACAGGAGATGCAAATCTTCTGGGAGATGTTCATCTCCTGGTTGTAGTCAGAAAAGCAGGGGAAGGAGCAGATGATTTCTCAGCTGGTTTTGGTTCAGTC
>NW_024430969.1:0-26361 GCF_017639785.1 Mesocricetus auratus
GGATGAAATACTAAACTTACCAGAAATATAAATATGGCAATGGCCAGTAAGAATGACACATAGCACTGCGCAATTCTCCAAGAGAGACTAATGATGTCATAGAGATATGCACATTAGATTCTCCAATGGTTGTTATTTGTATATGGACTTACATTAATTATTCAGAGTTTATCAAGCACAATGAGAGGTGATATATGGGACCTTGCTGTCCAAAATTTTCCAAAGTGAAAATACACACCACTTTTATAAAGCTCATAGTTATTTTCTCATTTCTATGTTTCACTTTTCTTGACTTCACAGAGCCAAGCTCTTTGCTTTTCTATTCATGTTTTCCTTCTCTCATGACTGCAGTCATTATTAAATATTTTAAAGAAAAATGTTCTTAAAAGAAAGGAAAACTTGAATTAGTGAATGACATTTGTTATCTGATCTTCAGGAAAATTCAACTAAAATGGCAGTGTCTAATTATTTCTGTATAATAAAACTGTACGTATATAATAATATGGTTTCATAATAAATCTACAGTTTCTATTAAAAGCTGTCTTTACTTAAGTGCTGTGGAATATATCAATACACAGGTACAAATAAGATATAAAAATTATTATGTGTAAAATATGGGTAAACTTGCTCTTCCCAAGAACTATTTTATTACCACTAAATGTTTATTAATATTTCTGCATGTGTTCATGTCAGAAATCACAGATAAGAAAAAAGGAAGGAGCCATCTTACAAGGATGGCATATTAGAAGTGAATTTTTGATGGCCAGCTTGAGAAAAATAAAGAAAACAAGTGAGTCTATGGGAAAGACATGATGGAAAACACTGAAGTCACAGTATAGTTTTCAGACATATGAAAATCTCAGAGACATAGAAAGGTTGGGTGGTGCTGATGAGGAAGCAGACTGTGTGGCCACCCTAGGCCAGAAGATAAGACAAAAGCTCCCACAATCCTGAAACCCAGTTGGAGGACCCCCTTTGAAAATGACTCCAGAGAGTGAAGTTAGCATTGGAGGAATCCACCTTAACTCTCTGTACTCTTCATATGGGTACTCAGATCCCATCTCGAAAGGTTGCCTATTAATTCAAACTGAGTTTCTTTGGGGGACTGAAAGAAGAAATAAGGACAAATGGCTGAGCATGTGGTGCCTGGGTGAGAAACAATTGTATCAAGCAGTCACAGAAAAGAGGCGGGCTGGACATCAAAGACTGAGAGTCCCAAGTGTCTGGGAACAGTACAATAACTGCCAAGCACAGAGATTGCCACCTTTGGTTATCAAGATGGCCTCATGACAAAGATCAACACTCTAGACACCACCACTGGAAGCCATGGCAGTCCTTTCCTCACCCTGGTTCTCCAGGCTAGTCAGGGAAGTTGACTTTTCTTTCTCCATGTGCCTCGCAGCCTGCCCCTTGACACTGACTCCCAGCCCCAGTCACCTGTTGTTCCTGTCTCGGTCATTAGCACCATTTTTCCAAGTCTCGAGTCTGAACTGAACCTCTGCAACATCACCCAAGCTCACGGCTTTGTGGAACTTTCTGTGAGCTTTGTACTTTGGGAGCTGTGTGGTGGGGCAGGGACTAGAAGCCCAGTTCTGAAACCGAGGCCTCTGGCTGGTGGATGAGTCAGAAGAAGACTGCCTTTGACCGAAGAAGGTCAAGAACTTCTTCATTGCGGAGCTCCCTACCCACCCCCCTACATCCCTGCTCTCGCCCCTGTGGGCTTTTGTTCCCCTCAGGGAAAACACAATGATACTGTTATGAATAAAACAGCAAGTAAATTTTGCCACCAGCACCCACAACTACGGCAAAGCACCTACAGGCAAGCCCTGTAGGGTAGAATCCCAGGAGCACCAGTATTCCATCCCACCATCACCTAGCAACGCTTCTAAACACACACAATCCTACCACTGGGACAGCATAAGTCAGACAACTGTGACAGATCGGGCATTCTAACCATGCTTAACTGCCTATGTGCAAAATCTGATCCCTGAACTATCTCAGCCTATTGTAGCCTTCAAACAACAGAGGCATTGAATAGCCAAGCAGCATTTGCTTAAGAACCCTTGAGACTACACAGGTTGAGTCTCCACGTGCACTTTCCTAAAACCTGTCAGTCACATTACCCTTTGCCTGACTTTCCTTCTGAGGCAAATGCCACCTAACCCCCACTGCTATTTACAAGGGTGAGGTGGGGGTGGGGTGTTAGCACCACCAGGCACAGAAGAGGACTTTAGTGACTCCTGAAGCAGTGGCAAGAGTTACTTCTTTGCAACTTTCTCAGTGGAAACATGTGCACCAGAGGACATGTGAATCGTTTCATTGAAACGTTTCATCATGGTTGTGCCTGATGACACACAAAGCCATCATGCTCCATGTTGCCTGCCCCATTTTCTGCCCTTTGGCCCAGTTTTGCCTTCCCTATTCCTTGCTGTCAAATGAGTCTCCTTCAGTTAGGAACTGATGTAACATTTTCAACATTTTAATTTTTTAATCCTTTAGCCCTCGTGGGTCCAAGAAGTCCTTTTGTTCTTTTGTTAATTATGTCAATTTGAAGTTTGCCTGAACGTGAGCCTAGAAAAGAATCAGTAAACTGTGGTCAGCTTCCACAGTCTCTGCCTGACTTCCTACTGTAAGCTTCCTGTCTTCAGCTCCTGCTTTGGCTTCCGGTATAAACTGAAATGACCCCTTTCCTCCTCCAAGTTAGTTATTGTCATGTTATCAGGTCATTCATTGTCTCTGGAACACCACTGTTGGTGAGATCTCGGGCATTCTTCCTGCTACAAAACATAAATGAAAAGGGAAACTGGAAAAATATCCAAATGTATATAGGATAGGTTATGACAGTAAATTAAAATATTAGGATGCACCCTAGCTGCTACAACATTTAAGAAAGACAGTGCAATATCAATTGTTTCTGCATAGGAGCCTCGGAATTCACTAGTAACAGATTTTGCCCAAGTTCCCAATGTCAGATATGAATTTTCCCTTGTAGAGTGGACCTCAGACAACATCAGAAAGTTGGCTCTATCTGTAACTAACTACTCAATGTCACTGTTGCATGAGCTGGCAGATCTCTCCTTATACTTCAATTATGAAACATGCAAGATTTGTAGCCTACTAGGAATTTTACCTTAACTCTCCTGGGCAGACTTAGTATCAACTTATGATACACATCAGATAGTTCATATGGTGGAGACAAGCTTTATTTACCCAAGTCCTGCAACCAAAGCATATGATGCATTCAGCAATAGGATCTTACAATCTAGCTCTGAAAAAAATCACCCAAGAGCAGTGGCATTGACCTTTATACTTTTAGGGTCTTCTGTGACCTCTGATCAAAAGTTTTAAGGAGGTGAGCAACCTAAGCACTGGGAGATGACCCCCTATCACTTGGAGTCTCAACAATCTTAAACCTTCTGGGAGCATCTGTTTGCATTCTTCACAAGATGTCTTTGTTCATTCCTTAGCATGTACAGGCCCAAGCTGTTGTAGAATTCTTCCAAACACCTTAGTTGCTATATCACTTGTGCCTTACTCAACCAGAAAGTCCACAGCTACATCTGACCTTTGTATCCTCTGTGAAATAAGCTCCCATGGTTGATCTTTCAGGAGCAACACTTAAATGGGTTTCCTGGTTTGCAAACACTCAGAAGTTAGTGACTTATCATCTACATAATGAAACCTTTTACAGACACAGGACAGCACAATGTTCTGAACCGCCATCCCATAATGCATAGCAAAATTACAAATATACCCTCGGCGAAGCAATTTGAAGGTCTATTGTCACCTATTCAGAGCAAGTATTAGGCAATCATATAAGTTCAAAACTAAGAAAAGATGAAAGTCAAATATAAGCAAGGTCTAAATCAGTGTGGAAAGAATTCATCCATTTGTATCAGTTGTTTGGCTAACGTAAATGTTGGGTAGAGTATTGTTGCTAGGAGATGTTAACATAATTAGCTCCTCACGATTATCAGTCATTCCCTTTCATCTATTTCACATGCATATCCTAGAGCTCTTCTGTGCAGCCTCTTGTATTTCTCCAGCCAAATGGCTTTCCAATTTCATTACAGTTTTCATGCATGCTAAGGACAGAAAAAGAATGTTAGTTCAGTTTCTTTAGTAGCAGGCTAGTTCCCTCTAGAGGTCAGTTTCCGAATTTTAGCAGCATTATATTACATATTCCCTTTTTTCTCAGTTTTTTCATATTTTCTTTTAACTTTTTACACATGTTACTCTCAGTTACACAAAACAGTCATTTCACACAGAAAAGCTTAGACTGTAAGACTTAGAGGAAAATGACTGTAGATGAATTTTGGTAAAAGCCATTTTTGCAAACATTACATTTAATTTTTATTTTAATTATTGGCTTTTGTACCTAGAGCTAGATTTACCAAATAATAAATGGTAGGACTCCTGGGAAATTTTAAACTTTAGATTTAAAAAAATGGGCACTGCAACTTATGTTAAATGTAGAGGCAGTAAAATATCACTTTGTAAATATCTTTTTGCTAAAATACATGAAACGCTGTCTTTGGGGGGATTATGAATCCCTCTGTGAGTAGGTCTGTCTGCCCTTGCTCAGTGCTTTGGAGGAAGTGCTGGGAGGCAGCAAGGTCATGTACTAGTGTTTTCATATGGGACCTCTCAGATGCCATTTCTATATATTTGTATTTTGTTTTGCTGTGTGTGTACTGTATATAATGGACAAATATGTCTAAAAATTTCAGCTTCTAATCTCTAAATGTTAAAGAGGTTGCCAATATATGACAAAGCAGTAAAATTAACATATTGTGTATACTGTTAAAATTTATAGGACAGATTGCTCTGTAAATGATTTGGGGATATGAATTTGTTGCAATTTCTATGCATTGCATATGCCTGTATTTGTCTGCTGGTTTGAAGGCAGAGAGAAAGGTGAAAACAAAAAAGTGGGTCAAAGCCCATTTAGAAGATACCTCAGATAATAACTATTGCAAAAGTGTTTGATACATTTAAAAGTAGAAATAGTAGAATAAAACTTTGTGTAAATGGATTTTGAAAAACTGGAGATACTATGTTTAGAAGTAGAATTGCTAACCCACCTCTGAGAGCAGTACCAGGTGTACTTGTTCAATGGATTGAGGAGGTGGGGGGAAGAAACTGCCAAAAGATTCCTTTAGTGTGCTAGATAGTTTTAGCTTACCCATCACCCCGTATATACATTTCGTTTAGCTTTGCTATACTGTATATATTGTACATACTGGACAAAGGAGTCCTAATTTTAGTTTGTAGGCATTAAAGGGGATGCCAGTGTATGACAAAAGTACAGTTAGTAAACTAGCCAATTCTGTATACTCTGGGTTAAAGTCATACAAGGTTGTCTTCTGAAAGTGTTAGGTGCCAGTGTCATGTGATACAGGGGAGGTGGGAGACCAGAATGCTCTTAGCAGAAGACACTTTGAGATCTACCCATTGTTATGTGTGTGTGGTTTCAACACTACTCTGTATATAGGGGGCACATTTATGTCCTCATCTGAAACATCTAGAACTTCTAGGTGTTTAGTAGTGCACAAAGTATGTTAAAAATAGATGTAGGAAATAATACATGTTGTAGATTATCCTGTTTAAACTTGTGGTGAAATGCTGTCTTTTGGAAATGGAATGCTAAGATCACTTCTGAGCAATATAGACTTGTGCTGGTTTGGGAGGGAGGAAGAAAGAGAGTGTGTGAAGAGCCTAATCCTAATGAAAGCTTTGGTAATGCAAGATTTGCCATTGTCCCTTTGTCTGTGCATCTTATTTGTGCAATGTGTGCTGTATACAGAAGACAACAAGTCCAAATATACAGCACTTAGTTTTCCTAGATGGTGAAGAGGATGCCAGTGTGTGACAGAGTAGACTTAGTGAAAAGATGTGTTTTTATTTTTTATTTTTGTTTTTTTATGAGACAGGGTGTCTCTGTATTGTTTTGGAGGCTGTCGGTCCAGCCTGGCCTCGAACTCACAGAGATCCACCTGCCTCTGCCTCCCGAGTGCTGGGATTAAAGGTGTGTGCCACCACCGTCCATCGAAAAGATGTGTTTTTAAAGTTGTGTTAAAATTCATAGCGAAAATTCTTAGGAAGTGAAATTGTTAATATCCCCCACAAAAAGAAAATAACAGTTACATAAACTGAGTTGAGAGAGATGGGAGAGGTTCTAGACCAGAACATTGTTATTTATAGGTATATGTAGTTTATTTCCTGCACTGCACTGTAGCTATGCTAAGGAAACAGAAGTGTTATTGGAAACACGTAGTCTTTAGACTTTTAAGTGCATAATAGACTTGGTGTGGTAGGTGGATCTTGTGAGTTCCAGGCCAGCCAGGGCGACATAGACTTTGTCTCAAAACAGTAAGAAGATGTGCATAATGGACTGATGGTAAGGCACTTGCAACCCAGCTGGTGACCAGAGTTTGTGCTCCATGACTCACATGATAAAAGGAGAAAACTGATTCACTAATTGTCTTGTAGCCGCCATACAATTGCAGTGGCATGTATGTGCCCACATGTACTAATTAATGTAAAAATGCACATGGTAGAAATAGAGGGTTAACACTTTCTAGGGATTATTGTTTCATAGGAATGGTTATGGGGATTGTTTGGAATTGTTAGACTATATCTCTGAGCAGATTCTGTTACCAGGTGGAGGTAGATAGGGAAAGAAGAGTGCAGGGTAAGGCACTGTGCCTGGTGGTTGGTTCCACCAGCCTAGCCATTGTTCTGGTGTGCATTTCAGTTAGTGTGGAATGTTGACAAGTATTAGAGGAAAAGTCCCGGTGCCCAAAGGGAAGGGCTGTCTTCTGGGGTGGCCTTTGTAATACTGGCAGTAGAACCATCTTGGACTGGAGCTGTGCAGAGAAGAGGGATGAAGGAAAAGCTCTTTGCTGGGACCACCACATCTGGAAGACAGTTACACCTGTACCCAGGGATCTATACATGCATATGGGAAGATACCTCTGTTTATTGTGTACAAAATTCATTACACAATATCTGAACTTCATAAATGTCCTAAGGAGAGCATATGGTTAAAAGCATAGCTTCATATGCTGAAATAAAAGGTGACTCTTGAACATAGACTAGCTAAGCCATGCCTGGACAGTGTGAGTTAATTCATGTTGCTAGGTTGACTGGAGGAGCACAGAAAGGTTCACAGGGTGAGATCTGCAGCACTGTGCTCTGTTGAGATTGACATCCTGAGGACCCATGCCATAGGTACATCTTCAGTGCTCCACAGGAATACATTTATTGAGCAGGAACACCTTCATATTTTAGTATATACATCTGATGATAAACTTAGGAATGTTGTACTTCATTGGTCTGCTGCTTTTTTGTTTCTCTCTAAGCTGAGCATTGAGGGAATGCAGAATCATAGTTGTAACTTTGTCAGTACTTCTATCTAGAAGCCTGCTGCAATTTTGTCTTCTTTGAAATTTTTGTTGCCAAGGAAGACAGAATTACACATTTGTCTGACATACTGAGATGGTGTTGTGTATTCTTGGTTATCAAAATACTCATGTAGCATGGGATTTTTAATTGGTGAATATTCACAATGCGGGGGAAAGCTTGGTACATACTGTATAATCTCAATTCCCTAAACATATGTACATTGTCAGCATCTGGAAGGACACATCAAACTGAACTGCTTGTGACTGGGAGACTGTACTTAGCTTCTTGTGTTTTGTTTCCTGTAATTCACATGCTACAAAATAAAAGCTTCTTTTAAAAGCTTTTAAGAAATAGGTGCTGAAAAATGCCTCGATACACTAATCTGACACACATATTTATATATTATATGGAAAACTTATTTATGTATTTATCAGATTAAGAACCTAAGGATGAAAATCCCACTCTAAGCCATTGTTACTGTCACCATAGTCTGCCATTGGCTGTGCAAGCCAAAATTTCCTGAAAATTACCAAAGGGGTCCCTCGGAGAGGGCACTCAGGTGTAGGCTCCAGGGATGCCAAGGGTTGTGTCTTCACATAACCCAGTAAAATGATCTAACATGTGCTCTTCCATGTACAAGAGGCAACTTTCTTTCCCTCACAGAATCCTCCTCTCCCCATCTTCAACCTGATTGTCAGGTAAGGAATTAGCACTCAGCATCCTTTCTCCCAGAGCACACAGCCACTGAAAGGGTAACAAAACTTTGTCTCACAGTCAGAGCCCAGGTTTCACATCTTTACCCTAAAGAAATCAGACCAAGCAGGGATGAGTTTGTAGCATGCTGGCAGTGTGTTTACCTAACATGTGAGAAACTCTGGGTCCAGATCCTGACACTACATAAAACTAGATATTGAAGAGCCTAAGTTTAAGGTCATCCTCAGCTACCACACAAATGGTTAGGCCTGAGCTTCGAAAGACCATGCCTAGTATCACATAGGCATTCCCTATGTGGACTGCTGCTTAAGATTATGGAAATAGCATATGTCCTGATGTGGTCAGAATCTCCACAGACCAATTAAAGCAATATTTCTAAAGCTTTCCAAATAGTACCAAAACCGAGAATGACTGTTCCAGGATGGAGACTGCTCAGCTGCTCTGTGAAGTGTCATAACCACGCATTCTTGGGTGTTTGCTTTAGAGATAGCAGATTGGATATCTTTTATTTTAGACTCCATCCAAGTTATGACTGCCATTCTTGGATTTTCTTGAACACCCATCGATTTTCTTTCACTGCTCCTTTTCCCTAAAAAGAAAATGGTGTGGTGTGTTATTTAAAATCGGAATCCAATGACCTATTCTGAGTTGGATACTCTAGTTTTGCATCAGTAGCACAAAGAACAAATTAAGTGCATGAAAATTAAGTGTGCTGCGGGAATGAATATGTGAAGTCAGTAATAACTGTTACAGGGTTCATATTTAGAGGCTGCAGAGATGGCTCAGAGGTTAAGATCACTTTCTGCTGTTCTAGAGGACCACGTTTGGTTTCCAGAGCCTGGTTGACTGCTAACATCTCCCGGTAACTCTGATTCCAATGGATACAGCGCCCTCTTCTGGCCTCAGTGGGTACAATCCTTCACATGCAGTCACATACCCACATTCAGTCACACACATAATATTTGAAAGTAAATTAACAATAACATATAAACAATTTAGATCCTTGCTGTGGTTTGGAAGCAGGTCCTGGCACATGCTAGGCAAGTTCTATACCATTCCACATACTCAGCTTTGATTTACACTTGTGTTAGTATTTGTATAATATGATAATACAGAAAACAATAAGGAGTTAGAGATTTTTAATGGTGAACAGTGAAACTTAAGAACAAGGCATGACAATAAAAGAACTTCTGAAAGTATTACCATCCCTCATTTCAAGCTCTACTACAGAGCTATAGTAACAAAAATCACATGGTACTGGCATAAAAACAGACAGGTAGATCGATGGAATGGAATCCAAGACCCAGAGACACAAATCCACATAACCATGGACACCTAATCATGTTCAACAAATGGTGCCAATATAACTTGATGCTGAAATGTAGAAGAATGCAAATAGATCCACATCTGCCACCCTGCACAAAACACAAGTACAAGTAGACCAAGACCTCAACATAAATCCAGGTACACTGAACCTAATAGAAGAGAAAGTGGAAATTTTCAAGAGCACATTGGTACAAGAGACAACTTCCTGTACAGAACACCAATAAACAGGCACTAAGACTAATAATTACTAAATGGAACCTCATGGAATTGAAAAGTTTCTGTAAGGCAAAGAACACCATCAATAGGACAAAACGTCACCCACAGACTGGGAATAGATCTTCCCCAACCCCACATCTGACAGAGGGCTGATTTCCAAAATATATAAAGAACTCAAAAAACTAGATATCAACAAACCAAATAATCCAATCAGAAAGAGGGCACAGATCTCAGAGAATTCTCAATAGAAGAATCTCAAATGGCTGAGAAACACTTAAGAAAATGTCCAACATCATTAACCATCAAGGAAATGCTAATCAAAAGGACTCTGAGATTCCATCTTACACCTGTCAAAATGGTTAAGATAAAAAACACAAGTGACAGCCTATGCTGGAGAGGATGTGGAGAAAGGTGAACACTCCTTCAGTGCTGATGGGAGTGCAAAACTGTAGAGCCACTTCAGAAGTCAGTGTGGCAGTTTCTCAGAAAACTGAGAATCAATCTACCTCAAGACCCAGCTATACTGGTCTTGGGCATATACCCAAAGGATGCTCAATCATACCACAAGGACACTTGCTCACTATAGCATTATTTGTAATAGCCAGAACCTGGAAACAACCTAGATGTCCCTCAATCAAGGAATTGATAAAGAAAATGTGGTACACTTACAGAATGGAGTATTACTCAACTGTAAGAAACAAGGACACCAGGAAATTTGCAGGCAAATGAAAGGAATTAGAAAAAATATCCTGAGAGAGGCAACCCAGACACAGAAAGACAAACATGGTATGCACTCACTCATAAGTGGATATTAGCTGTAAAGGATAACCATGCTACAATCCACAGCCATAGAGAGACTAGTTAAAAAGAAAGAGAAGGAAGTGCCCCGAGGACTCAGCAAAGGACCCTGGAGAAACATCAGACACTGAGGGTTGATTGCTCACTGAAGTCTTGTGAATTCTGGGAGCTACAGTAATGACTGGTCTAACATGAAACGTCCACCAGTGCAGCAGCAGCATGAAAGTTATGGGAGTACCCAATCTCTTCCTGATTGTATTTTAAATCCTACAAAACAAGGCCAAACTCATGCCTGCAACTGTTAATTGTTCACAAATCTATGGCTGGCTAGGTTGTAGACTCTAGAGGAAAACTAACATGCTAAATGGACATAGTGACCCAATTCCCTCTACATTCTTATCTTCATACCCATAGGTTAATGTATCTATCAACGTTCCTCAGTGAAAATTTTCTTTGCAATAGGTGGTGAATAATACAGTGACCCACACTGGCCAAGAGGCAGAGAATAAGAGACTGAGTGCTCACCTCTAACTGGGACATCTATACCACATTCCCTCCTTTATAAGTCCCAGGGACCATTGCAGAAGAGAAAGATGAAAGATTGCAAGAGCAATAGGTAGTGGGCATCTGTATGCAGAAAAACCATTTTCTGGACACAACAGGACTACTGCACACATGAACTCAAAGCAGCAATGACTACATGCACAAGACCTGCACACGATCAAGTCAGTCAAAATCCCAGCAAGAATGGGAGAAGAGGCTGTCCGAGGTAGTGTTTCTACTGCTATGAAACACCATTACCAAAAGCAAGATGGAGAGGAAAGGGTTTATTCAGCTTACACTTCTCCATCATAATCCATCACTTCTAGAAGAGAAACCAATGCTCTTAACCATTGAGCCATCTCTCCAGCTCCTATCTACCTTTTAAAAACAGGTATCATTCACCTATAAGGTATTCATGAAAAAAATTTTAAAAAACTCTCTAGTTCCAATCATGATCATTAAAAAACTATAAGGCCAAATGAACAAACTAAAATGACATAATGGAAATGCAATCAGAAAGACATACATCAGGGAGGTTTACAGAACACAATCACCTAGGGCTGAGGAGATGACTCAGTGAATAGGATTTCTTGTTGCCTAAGTATGATAATCTGAGTTCAGACCCCACATGTGACCCTAAATGCATGCCTGCAACCCCACTGCTGATAGGGGAGAAGACAGATCCTGAGAGCTAGTTGGCCAGCCAACTTAACCAAAAAAATCAAAACAAAACACTAATGACACATGACACTGTCTCAAAGAATAAAATGGAAAGCAATGGAGCAGGGCACCACATGTAGTCTCTGGCTTCCCTGTTTGCACACACAGGCACACATGTCCAAATGCATAAATGCACACACACAATGCAGCCAAATAACTTTTACTAAAGGAAAGAAAAAATAACCTAATTCTTTCAACAAACTTAATAAAGAGGGAAACAGATGGCAGAGAAACCTATAGCAGGGAAAGAACCATATTTCGATACTGCTTTGAACAAGCTGTTTTTAAGAGGTTATTATAGGACAATTGGGGAGACAACCAGTGGCTGTTTCATTCCACTCAAGGGCTATAGGCCAGCACAGTGGCCAACACCATCAATGCAACATTCAGGACAGGATGCTGAGTCAGGAGGGTTTCCAGGCCTTCAAGGCAAGCCTGAACTACATAACTATATGGTTAGTCTCTCTCTCTCCCCCTTGGTCCCTCTCTCATTAATTTATTATAAAACAAAACAAAACCAACCATTAAGGGTAGTGTGTAGCATACAACTGGAGGTCTGGCTAGTCAAGTGGAGAGATCACCGCCTCCATTCAAGACCAATCTGGCAGACAAACATAGTAAGACCCCACTAAGGAGACACCCCCACACACACACACAACACAAACGTGGTGATATCTTTCTTGAACAAATAAAGTCTATCTGAAGATCAGAGAATGGAAGTTGCCACTAGCTAACCATAGAGGTCTAGAGGTCTGTAGGTCTGTACAGACAGACAAGAAGTGACATAGGTGGGCAGAAGCAGGATACATGTAGGGACAAACAGGAAATCACTTCCTTCTCTGCTGAGAGGCTTAAGAGGTAAGGTATGTTGTGGCTTGCTCCTTCTCTCTGACCCCCAGACAGGCTTTATTTGTGCAAGAAAGGTATCACCAGACACAAAAATAAAACAAAAAACATTAAAGATCCAAGTACTTATTCTTTCTTTTTCCCTGTCTTTTTTCTTTTGTGGCATTATTAAGGATTGAACCTAAGGTACCATACAAGTGTTCTATAACTGGACTATATCCCCAGCCCTCGTATGGTTTCTAAATGAAGTGTGTTTCTATCCAGTGAGAAGAAAGGAATTCATTTATAAAAGAAGGGTTAAACATAAGCTTGCACTTGCAAGAACATGAAGTAAGCTAAGGAAGAACCAAGATTCAAGAACTTGGGCAATGTGAAGAGTAAGTGTTCAAACGCTTAAAGTCTTAGGGGCACTCAGGGAGTTTAGCCAACCACTGCCACAAGAGATACAGGACATAAAAGATAGCAATCTCAGAGTTCTAATGCCCTGTCCACATGCTATGTGTCCCAATTCCCTATCTGTCCAGGACCCATATATTTTCTCATCTACTAGCACAGTACCAGTTAAATCCCAAGAACACAGAAAAAAATGCTATGAGTCAAGCTAAATTTAATGTCAGAATAGTGTTGAGTTAAGTTTCCTCTGAGACTGAAACATTTCATCCTACAGGGAAGCGCCTTAAACAGGAAGGTAAACAACTCACAACTGCTTCAGGAAGTCCCTGAGACCTAGAAGAACAACAACTCCCGCTACGCTGTCCTATGATTTCCACTCCCTTCCTTACATTGGGGTGTGTGTGCACACACGCACGTGCACACATGCAGGCATACGTACAAAATAAATTAATTTTTTAATAACAAAAAATAGCAAAACACCCTTAAAAACTAAGAAATAAGCCAGGCAGTGGATGCACACACCTTTAATCCCAGCACTCAGGAGGCAGAGGCAGGCAAGTGTCTGTGAGTTTGAGACAAGCCTGATTTACAAAAGAGCTAGTTCCAGGACAGCCTCCAAAGCCACAGAGAAACCCTGTCTCGAAAAACAAAAACAGAAATAAGCAGACAAACAAAACAAAAAACTAAGAAATAAAGACACAAATCAAAATAAAATCATTCAGAACCCAGAAGTCTCTTAGCAGACCTTCTTAGAACTGTTTGATGTACCTCTCAACACTAGTAAGCCTCAAAAGTTAAACTCCTAACTGTTGGTGTCTTCTTCTGGGAGCAGGAAGAATAGAAAGTCTAATGTCAGTGACAAGCCGCTTAACAAGTTTACAATCAGTTTTTAAGCAGTAATCCCTCAGGGAAATGTACATTCGTGCCTAATCCTTCTGAAAACAATACAATATCCAAGGCTTCTGTGGGTGAACTTTTCAGGGTTTACATTAAACGGTAAGGAGAAAGGAGAACAACTTCTCATCCATCAGAGGTGGCCAGCATTTTAGATTCCTAATGTTTCTTTTCTAGAAATAGGCAAGAGGCTTCAGGAAAATGCATTTAGAGACCATCCAGGTATTAGTTGACAATGATTACTTAACCAGAGCTCATTCCTATAAGAGAAAACTACCAGAGTCCCTCAGCACCAATTCGTTGTTACTAAACCCCAGGTTTATCCTTCATCTCAGAAATGTTAACAGGATGGAAGCACAAGTCTTTAATAAAAGGTGATGACCTTGGAGAGCACTCTTGAAGCTGACAAAAATGACTGAAGAAAATGTGGGCAGCTATGAGGCGTTCCCCAACACCAGCCCTGAACCACACCACTGCACTTTTCCATGAAAGGTGGAAATTGTAAGAGCTGAACGTTAAACACAAAGTCACTAATGGTGCAACATTCACACACTTAGGACCACTTCCTGCCACAGTGACAACTTCACAGTGAGAAGCTGCCAACCATGCACTCCTGGAAAGTTCTATCAGGATTCAGAGGATCTTACCATCTCTGCCACCCTAACGCGGCTGTCCCTCAGTGATTTCTTTCAGGACAGTCTAGGCATAGCAAACGCAAGATTTTTTTCTTTTTAAATAAACATAAAAGACAGGCCAAAGGGTCAAGAGCAGGCAGTGTCTTTCATGGCTGACAAAATTCTTGTCTGGTGTTGGTGGAGGGAAGGAGCATTCTAGATGATTCTATTCTTGGCAAGAAGAGGACCTCCTGTTCCTAAGCATCTAAAGATGCTAAGGCAAGAATGTTCTAGGGAGGTAATACTATCCCAGCACTAAGGGGTTTCACCTTGGGGTGTGGTGATGGGGACCAAGGTGTGGAGGGCAGGAAGGGGATCAGCGGGTATGGAAGAAGACAGAAAGGCAATGAGAATGCATTGGGAAGGTAATGGACAGCTAGAAGGAGAGAAGGAAGGCAGAAATCACTATATGAGAGACATGGACAGCTGAAGGGAATTCCAAAGAAAGCACAACTGAGGCTGGCCAAGAAATAGATGAAGAAATAAAAAGCCACCGATGCTCTGGGGAAGGACCCGCAAGGGCTCCCCACCCTCAGTCCCCTGTGGGTGTGTGCCCCGCTGTGCATGTGTGCCTGGCAAAGGCCACAGCGCCAGCACGTACCCCATGACTCCCTGGTTGTAGTTCCTCAGCTTTCACTGGATCCCTCTGTACAGGGCCCTGCCACCATCCGCCAGGCTGCCCCCTGCCACGTGCCCTCCACTGGGCTACAGCAGGCTGTAGTTGAGTCCCTAGGTGCTGGCCTTGTTGTCCTGCTTCATGTCCTTGCGATGCCAAGGGGCCCACCGCTGTCCGCTGTGCCCAGGCTGCCATCTGGTGGTGGTGGTGGTGGTGGTTGGTCTTCTCCAGGGGCAGGAAGTCCCTCTGCTCTGTGGGCACTGCAAGGCTTCCCAGAGGGCGCTCACCAGAGCAGAACATGCCATCCAGAGCTGGGGCCATTGTTGCTCCCGCCTCTGGCTGTGCCATTGCCCATGCTGCTCCCACCCCTCAAGCCACTGCTGCCAGTGGTGATTGAATTAGACGTTCCTCAGCCCTTGGTTGTCCCCAGATCTGCATCTACAGACTGTTGGATGGTCCAAGCTGGTCTGGCTGGAACCAGGCAACCCTTGGATCCAAATGGCTGTGGCCACTGTTCCTGTCCTTCCCGGCCACCAGCAGGGCTGCAGCAGCCACTAGGTGCAGGGAGCCTGGCCAGCACTGGCAGGGGCTCCAAGAAGGGACACTAATGCTGGAGGGCCTGAGCTCTAGCCTCAGAATGCAGACCTCCACAGGAGTGCCATGCCATGCTGTGGAGAGAAAACACTGACAAACACATGCACACACACACATGCTAGTAAATAAAAAAGTTAAATGTAACAAGTCAGCCTCTCAAGATGGCTCAGCAGGTATAGTGCTGACAAGGAGAGTTTAATCTCTGGAACCTATGTAAATGTGAAAAGCAAGTCAACTTAACAAGGCTGTCTGTCCTCTGAACTCCATATGTGCTCAAAATACACTATACATATATCTACAATTAGAATACACTTCTTAAACCTAAATTTTAAAAATGCAAGAGGTTTGGCCAGTTGTGGTGGAATACTCTTTCTATTGCAGCTCCTGGAAGTAGAAACAGGAAGATTTCTGAGTTTGAGGCCAGTCTGGTCTACTGAGTGAGTTCCAGGACAGCTAGGACTAGAGAGAAAACCTGTCTCAACAAACCAAAATCATAAAGTCAGGATTCCTTATACACATGCATGAAACTACAAACATGTTTGAAATTCTCAATGAATGAATTTAATTAATTTAATTAAAAATCTCTGGGTAAGCCTGGCATTGGTGGCACAAGTCTTTAACCCCAGCAGTCGGGAGGCAGAGGCAGGCAGATCTCTGTGAGAAACCCTGTCTTGGGAAATAAAACAGATTTAAACAAACAAATTATTAAAAGATATTGCTGCTGCGTAGGGGTGGCATATGACTTTAATCCCAGCACTCCAGAGGCACAGGCAAGGAAACTGAGATTTTAGCCAGTCTGGTCTACAGAGCTAGTTTCAGAAACTGCTAAGGCAATCTGGAGAAAATGATCTATATATGAAATAAGAATTATCTCCTATATGTTAGATCTAGAGTGGTGATATTTACTATGATTTTGGCTTTTGAAAACACAGCTTACTGATAGATATAAATAATCAGATCATTTATTGGTGAAATAGTATGATTTGCCTAAAAATACTCCAAAATTTAAAATAAAACAAGGAAGCAGGCTGCTGTACTGGTAGAGGCTTAGTGTAGGTATACATGGGCTTTCAGCAACATCTAGAATTCCCTTGATAAAAAGTAACAAGTATAAACATAAGACACCTGCCATAAGAGGACTCATAAAGAAATAGATAAGAGTTTCTAGAAATACACGAACACCAACAACCAACAACATCTAGAGAAAATACTCATGGTCTAAACATCAACTAAGAAGCATAGCATTGTTGGGGACTGCTAGAACCTTGAACAAAATGGAGTATGTCAGCCATTTCTTGGCCTTCTGCCTACGTGACTGCGGGCACACATGCCTTTGAGACAAAGGAAAAAGTTAACCACAAAAGTTAAATTTACACAGGGCAGCCCACCCGCCTAGCCAGGGGGAAGTAACCCTTATAGAACAATTGCCTTTGTTGGCAAAAGGTTAATGTGTTCCTTTGGATGCTTTTACCACAATGATAGGCAGAAGTAACCCTTATAGAGCAATTGTCTTTGTTAACAAAAGGTTAAAGTGTTCCTTTGAATACTTCCTACACCTCCCTAATTCCTGCACCTGACTTACACTGACAAGCATTTGTGGAATGCAACTGATGGAAAATTACAGCTTCGTCATTACCTTATTTGGTGTATATTTGAGTTGAGACTTGATTGACATGCTTGTACCGCCCCCTGAGATTCTCTTCCTATAAGAACCATCTCACCCCAAAAATAAACGCTCTTGATCAGCAAAAGTTGTCTTGAGCCTGTTTCCTTTAACCTCTTGATGTTTATTTTTAAGATCGGATCTGCTCGTGAAGACCCACCAAATTAGTAGCGACCCTCATCACCTCATCCCCGCAGGTCGGGGATCCCCTCCGGGGGTCGCATAGCATGAAGGCAGCTGTGGGATGCTGCAGAATCGAGGGAGGTGGGAACACTTTTCTTTGTTTCTTGAGACAGGGTTTCTTTGTGTAGCCCTGGTTGTCCTGAACTCACCCTGTAGACAAGAATTGCCTCAAAAAAACAAAGATGATTCTCCTGCCTCTAGTTCCTGAGTGCTGGGACCAGAGATGTACACCACTATATCATGGTTTTTTTAAGCACTTTTCTATTTCAAACACTCTCCTTTTCACAAATCTCACCTATAACTCAGGTTGTTTTTTTCTAGTAATGTGCTTGCACAGCACACGATCTTGCAATTTTCTCATAAGACGTTTATAACATTTTACCTGCGGAAAGTTCTTGACAGCTATTGGTGCAAAATGGCCTTCAAATCATTATTTATGTCTTCTAGAAAATCACTGTGTGTAGCAAAATCTAAAATACACAATTTTTTTCACCAGACACATAGATGAAGTGCAAGTTTTCTCTTCTCCAAGATAGACCATGTTTTTGGGAATAGAAGCAGGACTAAAACTAAGCACACAAGTGTTAGCTTACACTCTTTAAGATTTTATTTATTATTATGTATACAGTGTTGTACCTGCATGCCAGTAAGAAGAGGGCACCAGATCTCATTACAGATGGTTCTAAGCCACCATGTGGTTGCTGGGAATTGAACTCAGGACCTCTGGAAGGGCAGTCAGTGCTTTTACAATTGGAGACATCTCTCTAGTCCTAGCTTACACTCTTACTAACGAAAGCACATTTTTTCAGATTTATTTTATTTTAGGTGGATGTATGCACTATAAGTGCAATGACCAGGGAGGCCAGAAGAGGGCATCAGATATACTAGAACTGGAATCTTCTCCAAGAGCAGTACCTGAGCCATCTTTCCAGACCCCAACTAAAGAATTCTTAGTATTTAAGCCAAATATTTACCTTACATTCTGTACAGTATACTGTGAGTCTGAAAGATGACTGCAGCAGGGACAGGCAATGACTTGTGGAGGTCCTGACTTAAGATGTAGGGTTTCCCTAGACTAACACTTGGCATAGGATAAACCTGAGTCAGTGGTTGTGGTAGATTCTCATCTCAGAGGTCTGTATTTTGATGCTGGCACACCTGTGGTGGAGTCGTCTACACTCTTGACAATACAAGCTCATGGCTCAAAGGCTCCCTATGTCTGTTCCATCACTCAGTCTTGTGCTTTTCCTACTGTACTTTCCTATGCATAACAAAAAGAACAACAGCAATAAACAACTGAGCTAGCACAGTCACAGGCAAGAACAAATGAGGGCCCCCAGGTGAGTGATCTGCTTGGTGCACTTGAATCATAATTTCTAAAAATGCACAGCAAGTATGAGCAGTACTACACCATCTTCTGACACCTCCCAAATTATGTGCCACAAGCAGTCTGATTTCTTCCTCTTAAACATGGGTGTGACTGTTATCCATGACCGGCTAGGTCGTAACAAGCAATGTGACTTATAGCTGACTCCTAGGTGTGTGCTTTTCCATGGACTCCAACCTAGCATCTCAATCATTGTTGCAAAGAGTCTCAGATCATATATGAGTGCTCCAACAGATGATTCTAACTATTGAATTTAATGTAAGTGAACAAATTCTCAAATGATCCTGGCAATAGTGACACTCCCCAGATAATTCTGGTGTGTGTGTGTGTGTGTGTGTGTGTGTGTGTGTGTGTGTGTGTGTACAGGGAGCTCTTGTTGCATACCAGGAGCAACCAACAGGACAGTTAGTAGCCATTGAAAATATCTTCAAACATTACCAAATGTCCTCCACAAGAGAAGCAATTGCCCCTTGTGGAGAATTACTGCCTACAGACATTGTAGAATGGAGACAAATCAACTCCTGCATTCTGCCTGTGTTCCAGGCATAGAGAGACTGAGAATAAGCATGAGACATGGTAGCATGTGGTACTACAGCTGCTTTACAACTCAGGACTCAGGCTCCTCCTGTCTCAGGTTCCTGAGACACAGAGACTGAACTATATACCCAATCACATGCAGCTTATTTCTTCAGTCATAAAGTTTGGGGCAGACTTGTTAAATAGCAGGTTTATTGCTCTGTGTTCCTGGGACACTTTTCCATTTCTAAAACAACCTCTTACATTGCCTGAGGAAGATGGATAGTTTCCCACAATTTTCTTATAACAGGGTCTCCCTATAGTCTAGGATGAACTCAACTCTAAATTCTCCTGCCTCAGCCTTACAAATGCTGGGATTACAAAAGATGCAACCCATGTCAGTTCCATAATTGTAAAATTTTTATTTATCATTACCATGTGTAAGTGAAGCTGTATATGTGTATATATCCATGGAGGTCAAAGCACAACACTCAGAAATCTTTCCACACTGGCATCCAAGAATGTGGAGTCATCTTACCAGCTCCCCACAAATTATTACCAAAGCTTATATCATTTGGCTTTTCATTTTCAGATATTGTATGTATCGAAGACAGGAATTCCTGTAATTATTACAGGACAGCAGACAATAGGTCAACCTTAGGATCTCTGTGAGTTTGAGGGCAGGCTGGACCAACAGCCTCAGAAACAATACAGAGAAACCATGTCTTGTAAAACCAAAAAGGAAAAAAATCATCAATAGCAGTGCTTACCCTCAAGCCTCATGACCTAAGTTCAATTCCAAGGACCCACATGGTAGACAGAAATAACTGTCTCATACAAGTAGTCCTATGACTTCAGCGTGGTCTGTATCCTGTTAGTAAACCTGTATGCATGTACACTTGCCCACAGTAAATGTACTTAATATAATAATTTTAAAATAAACTAACAGTAATATTATATGTATGTACCTGAATTCACATAGGTACACTACATGTATGCAGGGCCTGCAGAGATCAGAAGACTGAGCTACCGTGTGGGTGCTGGATACCAAACTCAGGTCTTCTGCTGAGCCATCTCCCCAGCCCTATTATTTAACCTTTTAAAGGTATAAAGTGAATGACTTTTTTAAAGCAAGTGTTGTATAATGCTAAGCATATGCTCTATCACTGAGTCATCCCTCAAGTCAAAAATATTTTTATAATTTTAAGTTATGTGCATTTGTGTGTGTGTGTGTGTGTGTGTGTGTCATATGGATTTTTCCACACATGGGCAGAATCTAAGAGAAGGCTGGAGTTACAGGTAGCTGACATGCGTGCTGGGAACTGAACCTGTGTCCTCTACAAAACCAGGTATAAGTAATACATAACTACTATTCAAGCAATACAGAAAGTACTGGAAGAAAAACTCCAACCGAAAAAAGTTAACTAAACTCACAAAATCATAGGAAATAGATAATTCCACTTTACCAAAAGCCAAAAGAAACAGCTAGTCTCCAAAACACCAAATAATCAAATTAAAAGAGGGGTACAGATTTAAATAGAGAATTCTCAATAGAGGAGTCTAAAATGGCTGAAAGACATTTTAGAAAGTGCTCAAAATCCTTAGCCATCAGTAAAAAACAAACCAAAACAACTCTGAGATACAATTTGACTCATGTCAGAATGACTAAAATAAAAAACACCAGTGACAATATATGCTGGAGGGAATGTGGAGAAAGGGGAATACTACTCCATGGCTGGGGGGAGTGCAAACTTGTACAGCCACTTTAGAAATCCATATAGAAATTCCTTTGAAAAATGGGAAAAGGGAAAAGACCTGAGCAATTTGGATGCTGGGGGAAATAGCTTGTCAAAATAGAATGGGAGAAGAAGGGAGATAAGCACATGAGGAAGCAGGAAATCTGGGGAATAGAGGAGATCATGATAAGTGTTAACATAATAGAGGGAACCGTTATAGGTTTAAAGAGAAATACAGTACCCAGGAGGTGCCCTGAGATCTAAAAGGATGATAGCAATTAACATTCTAAACAATAGTGGAGATGGTACCATAAATTCCTTTCCCAGATAATTAGATTTGGCTCTCTTCCAGTAGCTGATGGAAGAAGAAACAGACAACCACAGCTAAAAACTGAGCTGAAATCCTGGAATCCACTTGTAGGAGTGATGAGCAAAGGGGTCAAAACCAGACTGGTGAAATCCACAGAAACACCTGACCTGAACAAGTGGAAGCACATGGATCCCAGAGTGATAGCTGGGAAACCAGCCTAGGTCTAATATAGAATCTCTGAATGTGCGTGCCAGTGAGGTGGGCTTGACAATCTATGGGGACTCTGGTAGTAGATCAGTTTTGTCCCTAGCATACATATAGACTTTGAGAACCCATTCCACATCATGGATTACTCTCTCAGGCTAGACTCATGAAAGAGGGACAAGGCCCTTCTCCAGATTTTGAAGATCCCACATGGAAGGTCTCACTCTCTCTCAGGAGCAGGAAGGGGCTTTGTGATAGGGGTTTATTGGGAATCAGTTAAGGGGAAAGTAAACTAGGATTGACACATACAACAAGCTTGTTTATAATTTACATATGAAAATGGAAAAGAAGAAATCCAAAAACATGGGACTACCAGATGAATACTGTCCAATTATTTTTTATCATATTTTATTTTAATTTTAAATAGCTTGTTTTACATGTCAATCCCAGTTCCCTCTCCCTCCCCTCCTCCCGCACTCCCCTTCCCCCCACCCTCCCACCCTATTGCCAAATCCTTCCACATAGGGGATATCCTAGAGTCTGTCATTTCATTCTGGGTAGGGTCCAGGCACTCCCCTAAGAGTCCAGGCTGAGAGAGCATCCCTCTTTGTGCTATAGGCACACGAAGACTGTTTGTATACCAGGGATAGACACTGATCCACAGCTCAGGGCCCCATAGGTTGCCCAGGCCTTCTCACTGACACTCACATTTGGGGGTCCAGATCAGTCCCATGCTGGCCTCCCCACTGTCGGTCTGGGGTCCAAGAGCTCTCCCCTGTTCAGATCAGCTGTCTCTGCTGGTTTTGCCAGCCCATTCTTTGCCAATTTGCTCATCACTCCTCTCTCTCTGTCACTGGGTTCCTTGGGTTCAGTTCAGTGATTAATTGTGTGTTTGCCTCTGCTTCCATCAGTCACAGGATGAAGGCTCCTGGATGGTTATAGACATCAAGTTCATTATCAGGAATGGGCATTCGAGGTGGTCTCTCCACTATTGCTTAGCTTGCCAATTGGTGTTATCCCTTTAGATCACTCGAGGTCACTCTGGTGCCTGATCTGTATTCGATCCTATGATTCCCTCTTCCCCCTATTCTACCCCCACCCCTCAACTTCCTGTTCCCCCATGACCAACTCTCTTCCTCTTCACCCCCTCTCTTCTTCCCAGGTCCCACTCCCCCCACCCCTCGCCGTGTTCCCCATCCATTCAGAGGATCTTGTCTCAATCCTCTTCTCTTGGGTACTATGCATATATGCATATCTTTTAGGTTCTTTCCTGTTTCCCAGACTCTCTATCAGTGGAAGTGCAGACTGGCACTATCCTGATCCATGTCTAAAATCCATATATGAGTGAGTACATACCATGTTTGTCTTTTTGCGACTGGGTTACCTCACTCAGGATGGTTTCTTCCAGTGCTATCCATTTCCCTGCGAATTTCAAGATTCCATTGTTTTTTTCTGCTGAGTAATACTCCATTGTGTAAATGTACCACATTTTCTCTATCCACTCTTCAGTTGAGGGGCATCTAGGTTGCTTCCAGGTTCTGGCTATTACAAATAATGCTGCTATGAACATAGTGGAGCAGATGCCCTTGTTGTATGAACTTGCCTCATTTGGATATATGCCTAAGAGTGGAATTGCTGGGTCTAGTGGTAGATTAATTCCCATTTTCCTGAGGAATCTCCATACTGATTTCCAAAGAGGCTGTATGAGTTGGCACTCCCACCAGCAGTGGAGGAGTGTTCCTCTCTCCACATCCTCTCCAGCATAAATTGTCTTCGGTGTTTTTGATTTTAGCCATTCTGACAGGAGTAAGATGGTATCTCAGAGTTGTTTTGATTTGCATTTCCCTGATGGCTAAGGATGTTGAGCACTTTCTTAAGTGTCTCTTGGCCATTTTAGCCTCCTCTACTGAGAATTCTCTATTTAGCTCTGTACCCCACCTTTTAATTGGATCCTTTGGTGTTTTGGAGACTTGTTTCTTGAGTTCTTTGTAAATTTTGGAGATTAGCCCTCTGTCAGATGTAGGGTTAGTGAATATCTTTTCCCATTCTGTGGCCTGCCTTTTTGTCTTTTTGACTGTGTCCTTTGCCTTACAGAAGCTTTTTAGTTTCAGAAGGTCCCATTTGTTAATTGTCGATCTCAGTGCCTGTGCCACTGGTGTTATGTTTAGGAAGTGGTCTCCTGTACCAACTCGTTGAAGAGTATCTCCCACTTTCTCTTCTAAAAGTTTCAGTGTGGCTGGATTTATGTTGAGATCTTTGATCCATTTGGACTTAAGTTTTGTACAAGGCGATAAACATGGATCTATCTGCAGTCTTCTGCATACCAGTACCCAGTTATGCCAGCACCATTTGTTGAAGATGCTTTCTTTTTCCATTGTACAGTTTTAGCTTCTTTGTCAAAAATCAAGTGTTCATAGGTGTGTGGGTTAAAATTAGAGCTTTCGATTCGGTTCCATTGGTCTACCTGCCTATTTTTGTGCCAATACCAAGCTGTTTTCAGGACTATAGCTCTATAATAGAGCTTGAAGTCAGGTATGGTGATGCCTCCTGAAGTTCCTTTATTGTATAGGGATGTTTTGGCTATCCTGGGCCTTTTGTTTTTCCATATAAAGTTGATTAATGTTCTTTCCAGGTCCTTGAAGAATTGTGATGGAATTTTGATAGGGATTGCATTGAATCTGTAGACTGCTTTTGGCAAGATTGCCATTTTTATTATGTTGATCCTACCAATCCAAGAGCATGGGAGATCTTTCCATTTTCTGGTATCTTCTTTGATTTCTTTCTTTAAAGACACAAAGTTCTTGATATACAGGTCTTTCACTTCCTTGGTTAACATTATCCCCAGATATTTGATGCTGTTTTTGGCTATTGTAAAGGGTGATGTTTCTCTGATTTCTTTCTCAGTCACTTCATCATCTGTATATAATAGGGCCACTGATTTTTTTGAGTTTACCTTGTATCCTGCCACATTGCTGAAGGTGTTTATCAGCTCTAGGAGTAACCTTGCGGAGTTTTTTGGGTCACTTATGTAAACTATCATATCATCTGCAAATAGTGAAAGTTTGACTTCTTCTTTTCCTATTTGTATCCACTTTATCTCCTTTTGTTGTCTTATTGCTGTAGCTAGAACTTCAAGTACAATATTGAAGAGATATGGAGAGAGTGGACAGCCTTGTCTTGTTCCTGATTTTAGAGGAATTGCTTTGAGTTTCTCTCCATTTAGTTTGATGTTAGCTGTTGGTTTACTGTATATTGCTTTTATTATATTCAGGTATGTTCCTGTTATCCCTGATCTCTCTAGGACCTTTATCATGAAGGGGTGCTGGATTTTGTCAAAGGCTTTTTCAGCATCTAGTGAGATGATCATGTGGTTTTTCTTTCGCAGATTGTTAATATGGTGGATTACATTGATAGATTTTCTAATGTTGAACCATCCCTGCATTCCTGGGATGAAGCCTACTTGATCATGGTGGATGATTTTTCTGATGTGTTCTTGAATCTGGTTTGCGAGTATTTTATTGAGTATTTTTGCATCAATGTTCATGAGGGAAATTGGTCTATAGTTCTCTTTCTTAGTTGTGTCTTTGTGTGGCTTGGGTATCAAGGTAATTGTAGCCTCATAGAAAGAGTTTGGCAGTGAGCCTCCTGCTTCTATTGTGTGGAATACTTTGAGGAGTATTGGAATTAGCTCTTCTTTGAATTTCTGGTAGAATTCTGCACTGAAGCCATCTGGGCCTGGGCTTTTTTTGTTTGGGAGACTTTTGATGACTGCTTCTATTTCATTAGGGGTTATAGGTCTGTTTAGATTGTTTATCTGTTCTTGATTTAGTTTTGGCAAGTGATATCTATCCAGGAAATTGTCCATTTCCTTTAAATTTTCAAATTTTGTGGAGTACAGATTTTCAAAGTATGCCCTGATGATTCTCTGGATTTCCTCAGAGTCCGTTGTTATGTCCCCTTTTTCATCCCTGATTTTGTTAATTAGCATGCTCTCTCTCTGTCTTTTGGTTAGTTTGGACAGAGGTTTATCTATTTTGTTGATTTTCTCAAAGAACCAACTCTTTGTTTCATTGATTCTTCTCAGTGTTTTTCTGGTTTCTACTTGATTGATTTCAGCCCTCAATTTGATTATTTCCTGGTGTCTGCTCCTCCTGGGGGAGTTTGCTTCTTTTTGTTCTAGAACATTCAGCTGTGCTATTAATTCTCTAGTATGACTGTTCTCCAGTTTTTTCATGTGGGCACTTAGTGCTATAAACTTTCCTCTCAGCACTGCTTTCAAAGTGTCCCATAAGTTTGTGTATGTTGTGTCTTCATTCTCATTGAAATCGAGGAAGTCTTTAATTTCTTTTTTATTTGTTCCTTTACCCAGGGATGGTGCAATTGTGCATTGTTCAATCTCCATGAGTTTGTAGGGTTTCTGTGATTTGTGTTATTGTTGAATTCTAATGTTAATGCATGGTGGTCTGATAAGATGCAGGGGGTTATTCCAATTTTTTTGTATCTGTGGAGATTTGCTATGTTTCCTATTATGTGGTCAATTTTAGAGAAGGTTCCATGTGGTGCCGAGAAGAAGGTATATCCCTTTGTATTTGGGTGGAATGTTCTATAGATGTCTGTTAAA
>NW_024430970.1:0-1825 GCF_017639785.1 Mesocricetus auratus
TAAACATCTACACCCCAAATACAAAGGCACCTACATTTGTGAAAGAAACATTACTAAAGCTCAAAATGCACATAAAATCTCACAAACTAATAGGAGGAGACTTCAACACTCCGCTCTCACTGCTAGACAGGACCTCCAGACAGAAACTTAACAAAGAAACAAAAGAACTAATAGAAGTTATGACCCAACTGGGTTTAACAGACATCTATAGAACATTCCACCTAAATACAAAGAGATATACCTTCTTCTCGGCACCACATGGAACATACTCTATAATTGACCACATAATAGGAAACATAGCAAATCTCCACAGATACAAAAAAATTGGAATAAACCCCTGTATCTTATCAGACCACCATGCATTAAAATTAGAATTAAACAATAACACACATTGCAGAAACCCTACAAAATCATGGAGATTGAACAATGCACAATTGCACCATCCCTGGGTAAAGGAAGAAATAAAAAAAGAAATTAAAGACTTCCTCAAATTCAATAAGAATGAAGACACAACATACACAAACTTATTGGACACATTGAAAGCAGTGCTGAGAGGAAAGTTTATAGCACTAAGTGCCCACATGTAGAAACTGGAGAACAGTCATACTAGAGAATTAATAGCACAGCTGAATGTTCTAGAACAAAAAGAAGCAAACTCACCCAGGAGGAGCAGATGCCAGGAAATAATCAAATTGAGGACTGAAATCAATCAAGGAGAAACCAGGAAAACACTGAGAAGAATCAATGAAACAAAGAGTTGGTTCTTTGAGAAAATCAACAAAATAGACAAACCTCTGTCCAAACTAACCAAAAGACAGAGAGAGAGCATGCTAATTAACAAAATCAGGAATGAAACAGGGGACATATCAACAGACTCTGAGTAAATCCAGAGAATCATCAGGGCATACTTTGAAAATCTGTACTCCCCAAAATTCGAAATTTTAAAGGAAATGGACAATTTCCTAGATAGGTATTACTTGCCAAAACTAAATCAAGAGCAGATAAACAATCTAAACAGACCCATAACCCCTAATGAATTAGAAGCACTCATCAAAAATCTCCCAAACAAAAAAAAAAGCCCAGGGCCAGATGGCTTCAGTGCAGAATTCTACCAGAAATTCAAAGAAGAGCTAATTCCAATACTCCTCTAAGTATTCCACACAATAGAAGCAGGGGGGCTCACTGCCAAACTCTTTTTATGAAGCTACAATTACCTTGATACCCAAACCACAACTAAAAAAGAGAACTATAGACCAATTTCTCTCATAAATATCGATGAAAAATACTCAATAAAATACTACCCAACCGGATTCAAGAACACATCAGAAAAATCTTCCACCATGATCAAGTAGCCTTCATCCCAGGAATGCAGGGATGGTTAAACATTAGAAAATCTATCAATGTAGTCCACCATATAAACAAACTGTGAAAGAAAAACCACATGATCATCTCTAGATGCTGAAAAAGCCTTTGACAAAATCCAGCACCCCTTCATGATAAAGGTCCTATAGTGATCAGGGATAACAGGAACATACCTGAACATAATAAAAGCAATATACAGTAAACCATCACTTACATCAAACTAAATGAAGAGAAACTCAAAGCAATTCCTCTAAAATAAGGTACAAGACAATGCTGTCCACTCTCTCCATATCTCTTTAATATTGTACTTGAAGTTCTAGCTACAGCAATAAGAAAATAAAAGGAGATAAAGGGGATACAAATAGGAAAAGAAGAAGTCAAAAGTTCACTATTCGCAGATGATATGATAGTTTACATAAGTGACACGAGAAACACTGCAAGGAAACTACTAGAGCTGATAAAC
>NW_024430971.1:0-71925 GCF_017639785.1 Mesocricetus auratus
CCGGAGGCATCACTATCCCTGACCTCAAGCTCTATTATAGAGCTATAGTCCTGAAAACAGCTTGGTATTGGCACAAAAATAGACAGGCAGACCAATGGAATCGAATTGAAAATCCGGGTATTAACCCACACACGTACGAACATCTGATCTTTGACAAAGAAGCTAAAAATATACAATGGAATAAAGAAAGCATCTTCAACAAATGGTGCTGGCATAATTGGAGACTGGCATGTAGAAAAATGCGGATCGATCCATGTTTATCGCCATGCACAAAACTTAAGTCCAAATGGATCAAAGACCTCAACATAAATCCAGCCACACTGAACCTCTTAGAAGAGAAAGTGGGTGGTACCCTTGAAAGAATTGGTACAGGAGACAGCTTCCTGAACATAACACCAGTAGCACAGACAGTGAGATCAACAATTAATAAATGGGACCTACTGAAACTGAGAAGCTTCTGTAAGGCAAAGGACACAGTCAGCAAGACAAAAAGGCAGCCCACAGAATGGGAAAAAATATTCACTAATCCCACATCTGACAGAGGGTTGATCTCCAAAATTTACAAAGAACTCAAGAAGCAAGTCTCCAAAACAGCAAAGGACCCAATTAAGAAGTGGGCTGCAGAACTAAATAGAGAGTTTTCAATAGAGGAGTCTAAAATGGCTGAGAGGCACTTGAGAAAGTGCTCAACATCCTTAGCCATCCAGGAAATGCAAATCAAAGCAACTCTGAGATACCATCTCACTCCTGTCAGAATGGCTAAAATCAAAAACACCAATGACAATTTATGCTGGAGAGGATGTGGTGAAAGGGGGACACTCCTCCATTGCTGGTGGGAGTGCCAACTGGTTCAGCCACTTTGGAAAGCAGTATGGAGATTCCTCAGAAAAATGGGAATAAACCTACCACAAGACCCAGCAACTGCACTCTTAGGCATATATCCAAAAGATGCCCATTCATATAACAAAGATGTCTGTTCCACTATGTTCATAGCAGCTTTATTTGTAATAGCCAGAACTTGGAAGCAACCTAGATGTCCCTCACCCGAAGAATGGATAGAGAAAATGTGGTACATCTACACAATGGAGTACTATTCAGCAGAAAAAAATAATGGAATCATGAGATTCGCAGGCAAATGGATGACACTAGAAGAAACCATCCTGAGTGAGGTAACCCAGTCACAAAAGAGAAACATGGCATGTACTCTCTCATATATGGATTTTAGACATAGATCTGGGGAGTGCCAGCCTACAATCCTATTGCCAGAGAGTCTGGGAAACAGAAACTTCATTTACTGGCTGGTTAAGTACTGAGCTGAACTCAAGAAAGCCAGTATCAGAGAGGAGGACTGATGATCAAAGGGATTAAGACTGGGCTGGTTGAACCCCCAGAAACAGCTGACCAGACAAAGGTTAACTCTTGAATCCCAGGCATCAGCCTGGGAATCCAGCATGGGACTGATCAAGACCCCTGAATCTGGGTGTCAGTGAGGAGGCCTAGGTAATCTATTGAGCCTTGGACAGCAGATCAGTACCCATCCCAAGTATACACACGGTCTCTGGACTCCCATAGAACAATGTGAGGTGCACTCTCACCCTGAACTCTTGGGGAAGGGTCTAGGCCCTGCCCTATATGAAATGACAGACTATGGACACCCCCATGGAGGGCCTCACCCTCCCTGGGGGAATGAGAGGATAACGGGGGGGATGGGGGGAGGGCACGGGAGGAGGGGAGGGAAAGGGAGAGGGACCTCGTACTGACTTGTGAAGCAACCTTGTTTCTTATCTAAATTTAAAATGGAAAATAAAAAAATATTAATAAAAAAAAAAAAAAAAAAAAAAAAGAAAGAAAATTACAATACTGACAATTGACAAATGTTGGAGTAGTGTGTGTAAAGATTGTGTATGAATAGCTGGTTTTGACTGTCCTCTTCCTGTTCCATCCATCAGACAGAGAGTGAGGCAGGAGGGTGTTAAGTGTGTGAATCTTATCATTGCTGACTTCTCTCAGATAACAATCTAAAAGCCACAACATGCTCCAAACTGTGATCAGCCATATAAAATTGCATATTATGCTCATCTGTTCTCTTCGGCATCATGTCTTCTTCTGAGATTCACAGTCTCAGAGAACAACACATGGGCTTGGAGCCCTGGGTCCACTTGTGCTGTCTCTTGTGAGAATCCATGACCTGCCATGGTAGGCAAGTATCTTCTAGCCACATATCGGTGTCAGTTAACGGCATCAGGACTGAAGCCTGCTTTAGTTGTAACTACTGACAAACACACAAACTGCTTGTCAAGGAACAAACAGTTCATTGTTCAGGGCCTGTCTTTTACTAGCAATTGTGAACCTTCATACCCTGGTGATAAAACACAGCATAGCTTAGTCACTTGGGACTGAAAGAAAGAATGTCGTGGATATCATGTCTTATTGCTATCATAATACACAGGTGTGACAAGATGTTCACCCTCTTTGATTCAAGCTCTTCCTCCTCAATTCTGTTAGTGTCAGAGAGGAGACATGTCCTACCTGCACCAAGTTCTCTCAACATCAATCTGAAGCCACACGTAGGGTGATGCTGACTTTCTCTTTCTGCTCCTCTGTAACATGAGCTCAATGAACACATTTTTTGGGATTGAGGAAAACTCCGTAGCCAGCCTTCTGCTTCCTACCTGCAATTCAGAGTCAGGTTTACACTGCCCAACAAAAACTTCTCATCTATCACAGGCTGTTCTGAGGTAGAATTCGGTGGGTCTCCTAGGAAGTTCTCATTCCTGCCTGTCCTGGCTTTCTTGCTACTGTCACGTAAAAAGGCTCTGGTATCAAGAAGGAAAAGCAGTTTACCATTACCATGTGAGAAACTAGACCCAATGCTTCCTGCACCCAATCCCATTTGACACTCACCTAGATGACCCAGGATGCACATATGGTAAAAGTATCTTTGTCACAGAACACGTCAAACAGAACTTGAAGATCATATCTTATTGCTATCATAATATTCATACGTGTGGAGATGTTCAGCCGCTTTGATTCAAGCGGTACCACCTAAATGATGCTAGTGTCAGAGCAGACAGATGTGCTACCTACAACAGGTTCTCTCAACATCCATCTGAAGCCCTGTCTAGGGTGATACTGTCTTTCTCCTTTTATCCTCTGTAACATCAGCTCAATGAACACATTCCCCTGGGATTTAGGAAGCATGCCTGGCCAGCTTTCTGCTTCCTACTTGAAAGCCAGAGGCAATTTTACACCATCGACCAAAGACTTCTCATCTATCACAGGCTGGTACAGTGGTCTCAGTGATGACTTCAGCCTTGAGGTACTCAAAAATTTACTCTATGTTCACACAGTCTGTCCAGGACTGACCCATGTCCCAAGGGGGATACAGTACAAAGTTGTTTTAAGAACACTGACCGGAACTCTGGTGGGTGTTTCCTTGCCTAGGAAAGCCCTACTCACTTCCAAAATGGAGAAAACTCCCAGCATTCCATGCACATTGACAACCAATTTCCTCCAAGTTGCTGTCACCTTCCTATCAGGAGAAAAATATAGTTCTGAGAAAACTCCCTTCAGTGAAGTCTCCTCACAAACACATAAATTTGACCAACACACGTGTGACTGTGGTTTTCTGATGGACAGTACACAGGGATAAATGAAGGCCACAAACAAAACAGAAGGGAGGAGGCAAGAAGGGAAGGCGCTTCCTTGCACTCATGGGGGAAACATTTCACAAGAACAGAACCTGAAGGGATGCACAGATTAGTGAGCATTCCTGAGGTGTTTCTCTGAAGACTGGTTCACGTAGACTGTACATCCACAGCCAGTGTGGACATGGTATTGGCTCAGAGGACCCTGTACTGCAGATTCTGAGGGGAGCCAGCCCTGAAATATTTTTCCTTGAGAATTGTGGTTACTTGGGGAGAAACCTGTGGAGGATGGCTTACCTCCTCCTTTGCTGGACACAGACACTAGATGATGCGTAACTGGGCACATTGCCATCTGTAACTCCTGCATAGCTCCTACTTCTGTTCTTCTAGACCACAGACTGAAATCTCTAGCTGAGGCTCCTGATGTATAGAGTTCATCACTTTAAAAACAAGGACACGTGGAAAGGATGGAAAGTGAATCTGAAATATGCAGCACTCAGTCTCTAATGTTCTTACCCCACTGCACATCCCTCTCCCCATGGAGACTCCTTTCTGTCTCTCCCATCCTCTTTAACTCATCCCTCTGCAAATTGTCTCTTGATACCTCTATATCCCAGGGACTCATGGTCTCCAACTCAACTCAGTTAGTGATATAAAAGACGGGAGTAGTGAGGGACTGGTGATTTTGATGTCAGATTTTTAAATTTGCCTACCCTTATAGAGAAACAAGTTATTATGCCAATTGCAAAGGACAGATGACTGTTTCAAATATAAACAAAGATAAAATTAATATATGAAGTGGATGTGGGGCAAACAGCACATATTCAGCCTCAGTATTTGAAAATTTCCAGAAATCAGTGCATCTAAAGGTGACTGTATTATATGTGACAAACAAGTCCCAAAAGCCAATCACCTCTATTCTTTCATATGTAAAATCTGAAGGTCTATCAGGGCCAGAAAGGACAGGAAATAAGACAGTTGTCTTTGGGATGGTCCACAGTGTACTGAGGAGGGGAAGGATCACCTCTACCCTCACAACAGCCTACTCTGCTGCTCAGAGTCCTAGTTGGCTTAGTATCAGGACGCCTGCAGCCCTAGACTCCCCATTAGCCTGCAGCTGTGAACAGGGATCCATGGCCTAATGCGCAACACAAACAGATTTTGACAAGTAAATGTGGCCATGACAAGACTAGCCATGGAAGTCAGCAGGAAAGTGGAATCTTCCTTGCTTTGGATGAGGACAACTAGAAACTCCTATCCAGAGTATGTGTCTTTCTGCAGTGTCTCTACCATTAGTGCCCTTGAAGTGAAAGAACAGGCTTCAAAATCCCAAGACAACTACCAAATATCTCAGTGACCCACCTTGGTTCTAAGACTTGTTCTGATGGCCTGAAAGGAAAGAACTCAATCAATCACACCAGGGAGACAATCTTCACTATTGTGATGGATCAGCTTAAAGTCATGTGACTTATAACAGGACTGCAAGTGGAGATTCTGGGGAAACAGGGTTAGTGCTACACGTTACTACTCTCTGCTTTAAATCCAAGGATCTATCAGCTAGGGCACACCTGCTTCAGTTCACTGCCTTGGTGTCCACAGAATTTATGACAGAACTTCTCACCTCCAGGAGTCTGTTCATAGTGGTTACAGACTTTATTCTGAAGGCCAGATTTAGAGTCCTCCCTGTTTGAAGTCCATCCTGGATGAATGGGCCTTCAGGTCAATCCCTGACACTTTTCACATAAAAAAGCAAAAAAAAAATTGTAACATTCTACCTCACATGTTTGGAAGAAATTACAGTACTTGAAGCCAGACAGCACTCAGGAGATGAGGGGGCTTGCATCTCTGTGATTTTGTTATCTTCATGTTTTACATAGAGAGGCTCAAGTTAGCCAGGATCCATACTGAATCATCTCTCAAAACAAATACAAAACACAAAATACAAAATGGGCATTCAGGAAATTTCCATACCTCATTTCCTGAATTTAACCATTTCACAGCCCAGGATTCTTTGATCTGCAACAGAAACAAGGCCTGAGCACAACTGATTCTCACAAACTGAAAATCTCTGTAATCCACTAAGCAAGCTGCTACTTGTTCTGTGCAAATGGTACTCATCAGATAGTCAGGGTTCTAGGAAGAAAGTGATAGCACAAGCTATCTGCCATCCTGCAGAGATGAAGATCTGGTCAACAAGTACAATATGAATCACTGTTTGAGAAAAGGCCAGGATCAGATAGGTACTAAGGAGGATGGAATTCAGTTAGGGAAGATGGAGTTCTGATTCAAGGAAAGTTCAAGGACTGTCAAAGCAGTTGTAGGGCCTCTAAATGGCAGATCAGGCTCAAGTCAGTTTCACTTGGTTTTCAGGTCTTGGTTACTGGGACAGCCACCAGGATAGCATGGATATATAGCCCTAGGCCTCGGCTTTTCTTACCACTCTTGTGTAGTCTACACACAAGGATCAAGCTACCCCATAGTCTAAAGTCTTCTGAGCATTTCAGTTCTGGTAAGGGGAGACCCTGGGACAGCCAGTGCAGTAGAAGATCTTTAAGCCTGTGTTCACTGAACCCGGAGAATCTGAGGTTCATTCACAATGTTGATTTGAAGGGGAGAGTTTGGGAGAAAGGTGGGGATCTAGAAGACTCACTGAAAACTGGAAATGAGTAGTGTTCTCTGTTTGTCCTCTCAACAGAAGCCGGTGATCCCAGAGAAGTTAGCAACGCAGGTTAATTCAGAATCTTCAGTACTTAATATGAATCAGTGTACTACACAGGTGTTCAGGACTGACTCCTTGTTTGTAGCATGCAGGAGGGACAGGACAGCTGAAGGTGAAGAAAGACACACTGTCACTCCTTTGTGAGCAGGGAACACATGTCTGAAATGAGGCACAAACTCTCACGGTCTGAGTTGATGGATTCCTACTTAGATGGAAAAACCACTGTGTGTTCTCTGCGAGGAGAAGGAAACAAGGGAAGGATCTTCATTTGTCCTCATGGGGGGAATGATTTCACCGGGAGAACAACCTGAAGGGATGTACAGATTAATGAGTATTGCTGAGGTGTTTCCTTGGAGAGTGGTCCACAGGTTATGTACATTCATGCCTAGCTTGGATATTGTATTGGCTCAGGACCCCGTTACTACAAATTCTGAGGAAGGCCAGATTGGAAATATTCTTCCTTGAGAATTGTGGAGAAACATGTGGTAGATGGCTTACCTCCTCCTGGTCTGGACACAGACACTACATGTTGGGTAACTGCGCACACTGCCATCTGTAATTCCTGCATAGCTCCTACTTCTGCTCTTTCAGACCACAGCTGGAAATCTCCAGCCTGTGGCTCCTGATGTATAGGGTTCATCACTTTAAACACAAGGACATGTGGAAAAGATGGACAGGGAATCTTAAATATGTAGCACATAGTCTCCACGGTTACTACCCCACTGCACATCCCTCTCCCCATGGAGACTCCATTCTGTCTCTCCCATCCTCTCTAAATCCTCCCTCTTCAAATTGTCTCTTACTCCCAGTGTATCCCATGTTCTCATGCTCTCCAACTCAACTAAGTCACTCGAAATAGAAGCTGGGAATAGTGTGGGAAGGTGTTTTTGAAGTCAGATTTGAAAATGTCCTACCCACATAGAGAAACAAGTTATTGTGCCAAATGCAGTCACGAGATGACAGTTTGAAATACAAACAAAGATGAAATTAATACATGTAGAGGATGTGGGGCAAAGAGCACATATTCATTGTCAGTATTTGAAATTGTCTAGAAAACAGTGCATCTTAAGATGACTGTATTCTATGTGTGAAGCAAGTCCCAAAAGACAACCATCTCTTTTCGGTCTTATGTAAAATCTGAGCTCTGTAGGAACCACAACATAAACAACAGGATATGAAAGACCTGGGACTGTATTCTCCTTGGATGTTCCACAATGCATTGGGGCAGGGAATGATCACCTCTACTCTCACAGTCCAGAGTGTCCTGCCCAGAATCCTAGTTGGTTCAGCATCAGGATACCTGGCAACCATGGACTCCCCATGAACTGGCAACAGTGAACAAGTTTCAATGGCCTAAATTGCAACCAAACAGGTTTTGACTTGTAAAGACAGCAATGGTGGGGCCAGACAAGACTATCCATGAAATTCAGCAAGGAAGTGGACTGCTTGCTTGTGTTGGATGAGGACAACTAGAAGCTCCTATCTAGAATGAGTAGCTGTCTGCAGTGCATCTACCATTAGTGTCCTTGAAGTAAAAGCTTTTCCTTCAAAATTCAAAATTATAGTCATGTGACTGGTAACAGGACTGCAGGTGGAGATCCTGTGGAAAGGAGGTTAGTGCTACAAGTTAACACTCTGTGCTACATTTCCAATGATCTACCAGCTAGGACACACCTCCTTCAGTTCACTGACTTTTATCTACAAAAGAATTGATGACAACACTTCTCACCTCTAGGTTCTATTCATAGGGGTCACAGACTCTTTTTTGTAGGTCACATTTGCAGTCAGCCCCCTGCTTCAAGTCCAGCCTGCTTGAATGTTCCTTCAGGTAAAACATGAACCTGTCAAGATGAAAAAAGATCAGAATAGAAACAATTTCACCTCACATGTTTGGAGGAATTCACCATTGATGCTATACAGACCTTGAAGCCATGAACAGCAGTACACATGTGTGATTGCAGCACACAGCAGAAGAAGCAGGTGTGGATAAGTTTGAGTTTCAGATCTGCCTATTCTACATAGAGAGGATCAGGTTAGCCAGGACACATAGTGATATCCCTTGTAAAAACTAAATGTAACTTGTGCATTCAGGAAATTTCCCTGTCTTCTTACTTGATTTAACGATTTCTCCTCCCTGGAATCATTCATCTGCAAGAGAAACAAGGCCTGAGCACAGGTGATTCCCACAAACTGAAAATCGCTCTCATGCAGTAAGCAAGCTGCAGCTTGTTCTGTGCACATGGGACTCACCAGATGCTCAAGATTCTAGAAAGTATGTGACAGCAGGAGCTGCCTGTCATCCCTTAGGGAAGAAGCTCTGGCCAACAAATTCAATATGCACCAGGTTTGAGGGATCAGACAGTCAGAATAGAAGCTGCATGCCAAATTAAAGAAGAAGATAGCACCTCTCTTTTCACACCTCTGTAGTCTCTCATGTCACTGTTCTTCATTCAAGCAGGTCAATGGTTCCTTGCCCTCTGTGCTAGGGAAGCTGACCTAGGATGCCTCATGTGCTCCTTTTCTTCAGGACACCAAGACCAGACTTCTGAATCTCATCCTCTCCCACAAACAGACTCTTACTGTACTCAATCTTACCTTCACGTGATGATTCACACAGATCAGGGCCTGGGAATCCAGGTTGAGTTCAGTTCCCCTCCAACATTCAGTGAGCAGCTCCCTACCTGAAGGTGTCCTGGAAAACGGCTCACACACCACACTCGCCACTGCTTCACACTGATCCTGTGGCTGTTGTCAAGGGTTGAAATGTGATCAAGGATTCCTTTTAATCATGACTCCTATAGACATCCTTGGTCATGTAGTAGTCATGGCTGCTGGGCTTTTTAAGGGAGAACTCAGAATTAGGCCTGGCAAATCCTACTTACCTTCGTTCTTAGGAACAGATCAATTTGTTAATATAAGAACAAATGTAGGTTATAAATCCCTTCATAAGATGGAAAAATGATGTCAACTCCTAGATTCAGGAGATGGGACACAACATGAGAAACCTGGATGAAGGAGGCTATGAAAACAAAGACATAGATGTCATCAGGCCATTTCAGAAAGGAGCATAAGGGGACACAACTGAATGATGGAACCAATCTTCTCTTCTGACACACCCATTAGCAGTAGCTCAGGAAAGCAACACTTTCCAAGGCAGCTTCACACTTCTATAGCTTGACACGAGCCAGAAATATGAGTCCATGATTTACCTCTTTATGGCTGGCGATAAACCAGAGCTTCAACTCTGGTCTCCAGGAGACATTTGTTCCTGGTGTTACTTCTTCAAAATCCCTGCCCCAACCAACATCCTTTATTCTTGACTCATTTTAGGTAATATCCTCAGGACAAACTTTATCCTTCCCTGTACAGGTTTTCTCATTTCCTCTTTGTCCTCTCCAACACCCTTTCCCTGATCCTCTCCATTATCTCCCTTATCACATCTCCCACTGGAGTGGCAATTCCTGAAGTTCTTAAAGCCAGTCAGAAAGCAATTTTGAAGGGATGGAGTCATCAAAGAGGAGTGATGCCTGAGACTTTTGTCAAGTCAGTCCTGTTAACAGAGACGAGACAGCCCTATTCGAGGCTATGGAATTCTGGTCCCCCAGGTCCATGAAAACAGGGAAGTAGACCTTCATTGGGTCAGTGCTACATAAGACTCTTTAGGGATGTCCAACAACATTGCAGGGTGACACTTACATGAAGTTTGGGGAAGATCATAGCTGAGGCTGTAAGGATGAATGATAGATACTAGAACCTGTTGCCCTGATATATTGCTGCACAGGACACTGAATTTTGACCTGGATCCTTCCTATTACACAGCAAGACAGTTGTCAAATGGGATATTGCATTTTCCCCAACTGCACACCAAAAGAATAATCAGAGTGCCTCATTTAGTGATTGTAAATGAGGACTTACTCAGCAGAGAGGAAGAGGGGACTCTACTGACCAAGGCTGCCCTATTCCAAACCACATCCTCGCTCACTAGGTAAGGATAAGATATTTCAAAGGCAGAATCCTACTTGTGTGCCTTGATGCATGCTAGTATCTTCAGAGCAGGCCATATCCATCTCATTGCTCATTGTTCCTAGCCCCCTCCCAATATGCTCCTCAAGGGTGGTTTGTTCCTGCTCTGGCTTAACCAGAACCCCTGTCACAGGTCAAAACACCCATCTCTTTTTGGTACTTTGTTGATAGGAAATTCCTCAGGACAGACTGTATTCCTTACTCTACTGCACCCCTCATTTCCTTTTTCCAATTTCCTGCCTCAATCCTATTTCCCAACTGGGCTCCATCTCCCTGTTCCAGGGGACTTACAGTGGTCCTGCTGTCCTTTCCAGAGACACTCACAGATTGAGTGGGAGTGGTTAAAGTGACCAACTTGATGAGCTGCCAAGACAGGTACCAAAGGCATTCCTGGTGGTATAAGCAGCTGTTTACCATGCTCTTTGAGTGGAACTACAAGCACAGCCAAAGCTAGGGAAATAGAGGGTCACCGTGCAGATGTGCCTTATGACCATCTCTTTGTACAAGAGCAACTGCTGCTGCTGAAGGAACCTGAAGGAGATGCAACCATGCACATCACACACAACATCAGGAGGATAGAGGCAGGTGGTGGTTGAAGGTGTTCTGATGGTCTGTCCTGGATCCCTCCTGTGGCAGTCACTCCTCACCAGGCTGGTGTTCTACTAGACCATTTCCGTTTCCTCACTTCCAAACAGAAAGAAACATGAAAGCATCTCTATTAGTGACATTGATAGGACAGGATTTGGTACCAAATATTCCACTATTCTGAACATTTTGCCCCCAGAGCAAACTCTCCTCCCTTCCTTCCCACGTGCTCATGCCCATGCAATGCTGTCTACTTTTACATCAACAGTCCAGTATTTACATATACAGGAAGCTGGAAATGTGCCATCTAATGTACTAGACATCTTAAAATCTGTGCCCTCTCAGTGGGTACAACTGTGATTTAAAATGATAATAAAATAATATCTTATAAACACATGGGACTAATTCGTCTGTGTTAGCAAACCAACCGTACTGCATGTAGGACTCCATGCAGGGCTCACCGTGGGGTGGTCACGCAGCAGCAGCAGCAACAACAGCAGCACAGCGCTCTCAGGGCTTGGGAAATTCGCTTCCTCATCAGGTTCCAGCCCCTGAATGGCCTGGATCCAGATGTTGTGGGTGCCACCTGGGACTGGTCACTCTGACAGTCTGGCCGCGTAGATGGTTCCTCTGTGGAGAAGTCCATGCTGACAAACACAGTAGGAGTTCCATCCAGAGCAGCTTCAGGACAGGGGAGACTGCCAGGTAGACTCTCAACTGAATTCCTGGTGACTGCAATGTCCCCTGTAGCAGTGTTGGTGACGTCCTTCATAGAAGCCTCTCTTTCTGGGACTGTGTTGTCAGGGCAGGGCATCACTTCCCGGCAGGAGTACCTGCTGAGCCTGGGGCAGCTTCTGCACCCCTTGCCTCTTTCTTCCACAGGTTTTGTGTGAAAGTGATTCCCCTGAGCAGAAAGAACTGGTTCACTAGCTCTCTTCTTCAAGGGCAGAGGGAGGCTAAGAAGACCTGAAGAGACCATGTTTACCCAGGACTCATCTTGCACATGGCTATCCCCACAGCTCAGCCTGTGTTTGAGGATGTTTATGGTTGCTGTTACATTATTTGGTTGCCTGTGTTTCAGGGATGATACTATCTCTTCACAGGTGTAGCCCATGGTGCACATAGTCTCCACGACCCTGGGAAGGATTTCCTTATGTGCAGGTGGTACATGTTCTTCAATGTGGCCCAGCCATGGTCGTTCCACAAGCTGACTTATTGTCATTCTGTACCAGGTGGGGACCGTGAGTAATCGTGCAATGATGGTATGGCACGATTTTGACAAGTGGCTGGGAATGGGACACATCGTGGTGGTGATGAGCTGGTACATTCCTTCAATGGTGGTTTCTATATATGGGAAGTGCCCTGTGACCAGGATGTATAGGAGGACACCCAAGCTCCACATGTCACCTGCCATTCCATTATAGGGTTCACTTGCCAAGATCTCTGGGGCACAATAGAGCAAGGAACCACACAGCTCGTCCAACATCTGCCCCTCTGTGATCTTAATTGCCATACCAAAGTCACACAGCTTTGCATTTCCTGCTGCATCGACTAAGATGTTTTCTAATTTAATATCACGATGCGCAATGTGCCTTTGGTGGAGGAAATGAAGTGCTGACACAACCTGCCGGAAAATCGGTCTAGCCTCATCCTCCATTAGACAGCCCAGTGCCCTGAGGTAGCTCTCCAGATCTACTCCTGCCACATATTCCATGATCACATAAGTGGTTGTCACTGTGTCGATCATGTGAAAAAACCGAACGATGTTCCTGTGTTCCACAGACTGAAGGATGTTCACTTCAGTGCTGATGTCAGCCACACTGTTGGTGTTTTTCTCCAGGACCTTGACAGCCACTCGCGTATGTGTGGGAAGGTGGCAGGCCAGCATCACCTCCCCAAAAGAGCCACAACCTAAAGACAGTAACATCTTGAAATCTTTTTCAAGAATGTCCTCTTCCATGTGGCTAGCCATGGTGTTCTGCTCAATTTCAACCTCTTTATCTCCTGTGATAAAGTCACACAATTCTAAAAGAAAGAAAGAATGAAAGAAAGAAATAATGGTAATGCAATTTTAGGAGTACAGTTTACAGCTTTGAAATCTCTGTCATGAAATATGAGATATCCTAATGACAGTCTTCAGTCCTGTAAAAGTACTAGAATACACAGTTTACCTTGTGACCAGACTTAGAAAAAGAGATAAACACACAGAACAGATTTCAATATAAATTTTTACCATTCCTTTATTGAAAGGAACTCGATCTACAGTGAGTGCTCTTGGTAATCAAACACGTATATCTCCTGGTGAAAGAGGAGGAAGATGTTCTAAGGTGTATAAGTGAAAGTTATAAATGTCTGAGGATGAAAAGGCAGAATTGAAGTAAAAAGAAAGAGATTTGAGGAGCATGAAAGAATGAACAATGTTTCAGGTGTCTATTCTCACTTAATCTACTGCTATGTTAAGAGCCCAAAAGTTATAGTCTTAAGATTAACTAATAGTGTTACGGTAAGCTAATAATCTAGCCCTGCCAGGGGACCGCTAACTACAGTTACCATAATTACAAGCTCAAGAGTTTAAATTCATTTTGGTTGTTTTCTAAGTTCACATTACAACCTGCTTCTCATTGTGCTAAAAATATCTGCCTAATCTATAAACATCCAGTGTTCTGGAAACAACATAGTGTGTTAATGCTTTTAACTAGAATCACTTTGGATCCCCTACAAACTGAGTCTTCTGCTTCTTCTAAAATTCAGGTGTCAGTACAGAGTTGGCGTTAGTGAAGTGCGCATGTAAAGAACATGCTGAGATCCCTGACAGAATGAGCTAGTTCTTTTCAAGGATGTGCCAGAACGCACCCCCTCAACCAAGCTCATCAAGAGAGATTAGATACAGATTACATTATAGAACAATTGATATTGTAATGGATAGAACTACTGTCTAGTGGTTCTTTCAGGAATGTTACAGTGTTTATATGATGGGGGAATTCCTATGTAAATGTCAATAAAGCACTATTGGGCCAATAGGGAACCAAGATAGGTGGACAAGGACTCCAGGGGAACTCTGGGAAGGAGAAACACGGAGAGTCAAGATGGAACGCCATGGGGTAGGAAGCCTGGAAATATTCTTCATTAAGAGAAATACTTAGATTAACAATTATGGGATAATTAGTTAAGTCAGAGCTAGCCAGTAAGAAACAAGCGAGGCCAACAGCTTCATAATGAATATTTCCTCCTGTGTGTTTATTTGGGCCTGATGTGGCTCTACAACCATGCTGACGGGAAGGCTTCTCTCAAGGAAAAGGTTTCTCTTAACATTTATACACAGTACACTAGCAAATATGGTAGGAATTCCTACACATGTGTAAATATTGAAATAAGTTAAAATAAGATCTCTTAAACATTCTAATAAATAGCATTATTATATATTTTATAATAACACACATAATTATAAGTCCAATATATAGCATATATACTACACATAATATATATTATTTTTACTATATATTTGTTTAGTTAATTAAGTACAAAATATTTTTTACAAGACAAGAGAAATAAAAGACTGAATATTCAAAATTAACATTGGGTAATTTTTAATTTTGAAAGACAAAATAAAAGCACAAATCATCATAAGCACAAATTTAAAAATAATCTTATTGCATCTTGTTATCCTGTGTTCTTTTGCTATCTCGAGGGAGCCTGGCTATTTTAAAGGGAAATGGAGGAGAAGTGGATCTGGGGGAGACAGGAGCTGGGGGCAGCTGGAAGGATTAGAAGGACATGCAACCAGTATGGACTCATGACAGAAGGATAAATGAAGAGAAAACACATGGATACAAATTTGAAACTGCAACCCTGAAAACCAGAATTCAAAACCAACATTCAGGAAAGCTGCTCCTAGCAGCAATGTCCCCGAGCATTTCAGTACTTCAGAAACCAAGGAAAGGAACATTTTCAAATTGTTTTCATAATGGAAGCATTACTCTAATTTTGAAACAATATAAGACATTTTGAAAGGCATTGTTGGCACACACCTTTAATAACAGCACTCAAGAGGTAGAGGCAGGAAGATCTCTGTGAGTTCAAGGCCAGCCTGGTTTATACAACAAATTCCTGGACAGCCTCCAAAAAACACAGTGAGACCCTGACTCGAACAACAACAACAAAAAGATTCTAGTATCAGGCAAAATGCTTCACTGACAGGTTGCAAAATCCTGAGTGAGAGAAGTAGACAGTGCACATCAACCTCAACACTAAATTAATAACTCCATGATTCCTGATCAAGATGTCTTTAACCAGGAACACTAAATATTCATTCATGTATAGGAATTGTGAAAGCATAACATACACACAATACTGAGGTAAGTCATATAGTCAGACACCAGTAGAATGAAATGTCTTTTTCAGGGAAAAGTTTGGAACTACAGAAGGTGTTACTACAAAGGTGCAGTTCCACAAACACAGGTGTCACATTTTGTCTCCCACAGGTCATCAGCAAGTAGAGAAACAATCTGTATATAAAGAGAAGTACTTGTTAAATTCACTGGATGGGGTAGGGAGCTATAGCAGATGTATATGATCAAACTAGAGTAAAGTCATATCTCAAAATCATGATCGAAATCCTCATCTTTAACAGTTAATGAATACCACTAAATTTGTAAAATACACAAAAAAACAGGAATAATAAAATGACAAAGAAGTTGATTGAAACCCAACCCAGTAATGTAAATGAAGCAGAAAATAAGTCAAGTGCCAAAAGCCATAATGCACTGAAACCTTGGGAAATGCACTCACTATGCGCACATCCAAAAGGTTGGGGGGAAAGGCCAAGTATATGGCAACCAACTGAATCCAACTGCTCTCCCAACACACAACTGCTCTCTGAAGGACAGACAAAGCTCAGGCTCAGGCAGCACCATTTTATTGGCTAGAGACTAGCATACCTCACAAGGAATCTGAGTGATGTCACATGCAATGGACCAATCAAGGCTCAGCAAAACACATCTTATTGATTTTTAAATGTTTTCCAGTTCGCAATTTGCCCCTGGGGACAAATTTCCTAGTAGAGAGGGCTGCCACCCATCCCTACCCCATCTGTGTTAACTTCCCAAAGTCAAAATAGATACATTGCATTCACACAATCACTCATTGATAATATCTATACTACCTACACCCTGAATATAATCAATGAGCTCTTCAAGTGGCCTAAAGTCCAGATCCAATTCTCTTTCCTGTAGCATAAGTCTCATGTTACCCAAGTTGCAACTTGGTGTTGTCCCAACTACCTTTCCCTCAGAAACCTTGAAATTCATGGAGACATTCTTGGTTTGTTAGAATTAAATCTCCTACAGACCACCATTTAAGTTCCCATCTCTACTAACAAAATTTTGTCTCAAAGGAAGTGTGTCCTAACATCACTGAACCTCTGTAATCTCGGGCAGATCCTTCCATACTCTGCTAATAAAGAAAATATAACCAACAGGAGGAAATTAATAAATCAAAGAAAAATCAAAGTATAAGAAAAAACTAGACAAACACTGAAAGTATTGAAAATTTCAAGAAAGTCATTTACAGTGATCAAAACAATTCACTGCTGATTTCTATAATCTCAACATCTGACAGCAATGTTCTCCAAATATTTCAGTAGTCTATATTCTGAGAGAAGGAACATTTTCAAATGTTGTTATAAAGATGCATTCACCCTTATTCTCACAAGTTAATAAACCTTAAAAGGGGCCAGTGTCAGGTAATGTCCATGACTAACGTAGATTAGAATATTCCTTAGGAGTAACCATCCTTAATGAGAGATAGTTCACATCAAATTCACACCACATTAATGATCAAGATTCGTTCACACAGGAACATTAAAATTCCTCCACACACACCATAGCATAATATGCCATTTGTGCATTGTTATCATCACTCATCAAAGGTATGAAATGCCTTTTTTATGATTAAAATAGGAAACTAGAGTGTTACTTTAAATATTCCACTTACACAGACACAAGTTACACATTTGATACCTGGAGGTTCATGAACAAGCAGTGGGAGCAAACTTTCTTCCTTTGATTTAATTCTTACATTCAATGGGAGGGTAAGTGAAATAGAGCAAGTAAATAAGATCAAATTGCAGTATAGGCAGATGTGGGAAGTCAACGTCAAATTCTTCATCTTACACAGTTCATATATACCATTACATGTATAAATTATACAAGGACAAAGGCAAAAATGATGAAGAAAAGAAACTGATAAAAGAAAAACGAGGTGAAGGGATAAAAAAGAACTTACAGTCAAACATTATAACTCAAACTAATGATGTAAATAAGGAAATAAATAGATACCTGTGACAAAACACCAAACTGAAAACCTGGGAAACACACTCACTATGTCAAGATCCTACAGGTTTTGGAAAGTCCAAATTGAAGGAGAATCAAGTGAATCCAACTGCTCACTCCACCTGGACCAACTGATTCTCTGAAGGACAATAACAAGTCACAGTCCTAGGTGGTGTTCTTTCATTGGCTGATATCTAGCTTACCTCACGTGGATTCCAAGTGATGTCACATGCAATGGTCCAATCACGACTTGGCAAAATTCACAGTGATTTTTAAAATTTTTTTCTTTTACATTCGCACCTCCAGCCAGTATACTACTATATTTCTCATGACTGTAAACTAATATTTGTGAATGGTCTCTGTCCAGGAGGTAGAGTTTATTTAACCTCAGATTTATACACTCTAAAGTCAATGGGAGAAACTGATGACCTGGACATCAGCAGAGTTGTGAAGTTGATTATATAGCATTGTAATCTCGAAATTTTTCTGACATCTCCCTGTCCTCACCAAGTACGATTACTGCAATCTCAGTCATTTTTCTCTAGTCGAGCAAGGTCATGTTACATTATAGGTGTCAATATGAATACACACAATCAGAGGTTCTTTCTTTCCAACAGCCCTTTCTCAATGTTAAGAGCATGAGATATATGAACTTTAAACTCACTGTGTTTAAGAGTGTCATGTCCTCCTTCAGTGAGCATCTTACAGAATTGACACGAAAACTTCAAAATTTGTAGTAGCTCCCTGATTCAGATCCCTATATTTCCTATGCTCCAGGAAGACACTGTCTTCCAAACAATGTCTATGCTCTCCTTAACTGCTGCAGTTAGTAAAACTTCTGCATTTATGCCTCATCTCTGCTTACTTTGGCTCTGCAGGTCCTTAGTGTTCCAACACAGTAGCTTCTAACATCTCTGTGAAGCCACAGAGCAAACATCAGCAATACTCTTCTCTACTGTGATAATAGCCTGTGATGTCAGACTTTCTGTAACATATTTGTGTCCCTTTCAGAGCAGAGAAAGGACTTCCCCAAAGGATTAATAAAGGACAGTTCACCTGGATGAACATGGTTCAACAACTATTTCATAGGCTTAGCCATTTGGGGGATTTTTGCATCAATGTTCATGAGGGAGATAGGTCTGTAATTCCCTATCTTGGTTGTGTCTTTATGTGGTTTGGATACTAATGTAATTGTAGCATAGTAGAAAGAGTTTGGCAGTGGTCCTTCTGCTTCTATCATGTAGAAAATTTGAAGAGTACTGGTTTTTTTTTTTAGTTGCATGCAAAGTTTTTTTCCCCCCGCAGATAATTTCCTTTTTTTTCCAGTTTAAATTTAGATAAGAAACAAGGTTGCTTCACAAGTCAGTTCCAGGTCCCTCTCCCTTTCCCTCCCCTCCTCCCGTGCCCTCCCCCAACCCCCCGTTATCCCCTCATTCCCCAGGGAGGGTGAGGCCCTCCATGGGGGTGTCCATAGTCTGTCATTTCATATAGGGCAGGGCCTAGACCCTTCCTCAAGAGTTCAGGGTGAGAGTGCACCTCACATTGTTCTATGGGAGTCTAAAGTCCGTGTGTATACTTGGGATGGGTACTGATCTGCTGCCCAAGGCTCCATAGATTACCTAGGCCTCCTCACTGACACCCAGATTCAGGGGGTCTTGATCAGTCCCATGCTGGATTCCCAGGCTGATGCCTGGGATTCAAGAGTTAACCTTGTATTGTTATAAGCTCTTCCTTGAATTTTTGGTAGAATTCTGCACTGACAGAGAGGGAGGATTGACAAGCAAACTAGTTAAGACTGGATTGGTTTAACCTCCAGAAACAGCTGACCTGACAAGGGTTAGCTCTTGAATGCCAGACTGATGCTTGGGAATCCAGCATGGGACTGATCAAGACCCCCCTGAACGTGGGTCTCAGTGAGGAGTCCTAGGTAATCTATGGGGCCTTGGGTCGTAGATCAGTATTTATCCCAGGCACAGAAATGGACTTTGGGTGCCCATCCAACAAGGAGAGATGCACTGTCACCCTGGTCTCTTGGGGGAGGGTGCAGGCCCTGTGCTGGATGATATGACAGACTATGGACACTCCTCATAAAGGGCCTCACCCTCCCTGGGGAAATGAGGAGATAATGGAGGGGTTGGTGGGATGGCATTGGAAGAGGGGAGGGAAAGGGAGAGGGACCTGGAATTGATATGTGAAGCAACCTCATATCTAATTTAAATTTATTTTTAAAAATAAAAATTAAAACAAAATTAAATGTTAGTTAACGATTATTTAACCTGTTTTTGGGGGTCTTTGTTCCTCCTGGCTATTTGTGAAGCATTTCTTTTAAGGTTTGGTTAGATCTTTCAACCACTGCTTGTTCTGTGGGATTGTAAGGTATACCAGTTATATGTTTTATATTATAATATTTGAAAAAATGTTCCAATTTACTGCACACATAGGCTGAAGCATTGTCAGTTTTTACTTGCGCAGTATACCCATAACAGCCATCACCTCTAAGAGGTGTGTAATAACAGAATCAGCCATTTCAGAGCTGAGGGCAGTAACCCATTGGAAGCCTGGGAACATGTCTATGGTATGGTGTACATATTTCAAATTGCCAAATTCTGGGAAATGAAACACATCCATTTGCCAAAGTTCATTTCTGTGAACACCTTTGGGATTACAACCTGTGGTAAAGGAGTTTGATTGTAGAATGAGCAAGTGGGGCAATTTATTACTATTGTTTTGACTTGTTGCCAGGTGATAGAAATATACTTCTTTAAACCTTTGCCATTAACATGGTGTTTCTTATGAAACTCTGCAGCTTCCAACACATTACCAATTAATAAATGATCAATTTCATCATTTTGGCAGGGCTATTAGTGTCATACTTATTTATTCTTTGGCAGTCATGTTGGAGAGACTTCAAGGGCATAGTTTCTAAACTTATTAGGAGACAGCTGTATCACCAACTTCCTGATGCTCTGGCCTTTTCAATCTTAACACACCCTCTTCCTCAATTTCCCCTGACCCTTATGTCTATGAGTGTTTGACACACTTAACCATTTGGATTAAGCTGTACAACTCTACAACTGATTGGCTTCAGTTTGCTGTAGTGGTCTTTTTATTTTTCAAAGAGAAGCTTCCTTGAATAGAGTTGAGGACCACATTTGTTGTGGATGCACACACTAATGTATACAGATTATTTTAGGAAAGATGCTGGTTTAAGAACTTAGTACTTGTAAATTCTCCTCCAGTATCCATGATCTCACTTACCTTGAGTGGTTGTGTTGGTTTCTAGTACCAGACATGGTTGCCCTCTTGGTGAGTGGTCTTAAGTCACATTAGTCCAATTAATTCCAAGGTATAGTTGACACTATCGCACCCTGGGTATCATACCATGCTGGTTGATGTGGTTCACAGGTGTCATTGCTGCAAAGAACATTGCTTGATTCCCATCTCTGGGTGTTTTGTGGTTACTCTTAGTACATGGAAAATAATTCACAGGAAACAAAAATCCAGGTCATTTCCAGTTCAGGTAACATTAGACATTTATAGAATGGTTAAAAACAATACCCTCTTTTGGAAATAGTTTTGTTTTCAGCTATTTACAAGGGCGAGTGCTTTTTCCCCTGTGGTCTTCAGTTGTTCCTCTTCAAGCTGCTACAAAGCAGCAAGGCTAGAGAGATGCACAACAGGGAGTTTGGCAGGACACTTTGAGACCTAAATGCTTGGGTCTATGGAAAATCTCACCTCTGGAGCCAGCTTCACTGAGTTTACATAGCACATGACAATTTACTAACAAACGGCATTCATCCCACTGTAAAAGTGAAGAAAATACCTGTTTCTGAAGCAACAGAGAAGGGAAAGAGAAGGAGTGTGTAGGCCTGCTGTGATGCATATTGACATAGGGGACTCAGGGGAGGTAATGACCCACCCCTGAGAGTATTACCAGGGAAGAATCCTGATTTTGAATGGTAATCTCTGACATATTTGTATTTTGGAAAATTACACCTCATAGCTTTCAAAATCCATGATCCAAGAGGATCAAGTCGAGAAAAATGTTCTGCTTTTACCCTTGTGTAGGGAAAAGGCCAGCAAAAGGAAAACACGCTAAGCAGAGCCTAAGAAACACACTTTGGCCCTGCAACCAGAACCAAAGAAATGCACCCTGACTTGAAACCAGTTACAGAGTAACACAGTTTGCCCCTGGAATCAGAGCCTGTGAAAGAAATACACGCTGATCCTAAAACTAGAGTCAAAAGGCTAAAAGGACCAGATAAAGTGACAGTTTGACCCTAAAACAAGAGCCAAATCTTACCCTAACCTTATACAGAAAACTAGACAATCCCTAAGCAGGAGATTGAAATCTGACCAATACCCACCCTGGAAACACTTCCCACCCCCCCCAAGGAGCCCTATATGACCTTGTGTCTGTTTACCTTTTGACTGCTAATACTACCCAGCTGTCCTCTGCAACTCTGGCAGAGGTAGCCACTCTCCTGGACTCTTCCCTCCCAATAAACCCCTTGGATGAGCTTTGGGAGAAGAACTTTTGGCATGGAGCACAAACAACCCTGGGCAGAGCAGAGCAAAAAGTGCTGTTAACACTTTTGCCAGGGAAACCTTCCCTTGGCAGAGCTCTCTCCCATTCTCCTGGGAGCAGAGCTGAACTGTAGCAACTTTCCCTGGAAACCTCCTCCTCCTGGAGCAAAATTGCTACACAGGGCAAACATCCCCAGCTGGAAGACCCTCTCCTGCCAGAGCAGAGCTGATTCACTGGGGAAGCCTTTCCCTGAGGCAGGGCTGTAAGCTGCTATGCTTTCTGCCACCTGTGGTAGTCCGTGGCTCCTGTACCTTTCCATTTGAGATGTGTAACACTCAGTATTCTGTGACTCCCAAGTGCCAGAATACCTGTCCCATCCAATCCTTCTCAAATGCCTACACCATGTGACTTGATATTCTCTGGCTATGTTTGGGGGTGAAGGACAAAATGCTTGAAGATGTGTACTTACAATCAGTGTGGGTCTACACAGGGAATTAGGCATGCTGAGAAACCTGATGCATGAATGCTTTTTCACCTACAAAAATACAACAATAGGATTGATATTCCCCTAGAGGCCACTAGTTTAAGTTTAGAACAGGCTTAACTTTAGATTTTTAAGGTCAAAATTTTCCCCTTACTCTGTGTTCATCACCTTGTGAGCAACCACAAGGGAAGGGGAGGCCTGTCAGTCTCTCAGACAGAACCCTTGAAACCCTGTTCACGTCCTTCTCTCATTAGAGACCACTAGGGACACAGGCTGCAGACACTAGTCACTCTTAACCTCCCACAGTGACCTTGATAAACACTTTCAGAAGAATGCTGCTGCTCCAATTGCTTTCCCATTTTCTTGCAGCCTTGGACTTCAATCCATAAAATGCTACCATGACATTTATTGTGGGACTCCCTCTCTCAATTAATCTAATCTAGATATCTCTCTCAAAAAGGCTAGAGGCTTGTCTCCTAGGTGACTCCACATCCTTTAAATTGAGATGATTCTAAGTCACAAAAATTATATCAGCCAAGAAATTAATTTTTAGAAGGGCATTGTCAGCAAGCCTGCATTTTGCAGTGCTAATAAATTAATGGATCCAGATAATTATTCCCAATTACTATTCACAGTGCAACAATTTTTAAACATCTGACAGAATTACATCACCTATACACTACTTGTTCCACATATGCCCGCTGGTTGGGACACTTAAACTTATAAACCCCATCTCAAAAATTTAGGAAACAAACTGATAAAGGACCATGTGTGCTCAAACCCCTCACTCCGTGCAGTGCCCTGCTGTGATCCTCTTCCTGCTGTGATCCTCTTCCTGCTGTGGGTGAGGATCTGTGGACCAGCATACAGGCAACTTCCTAATGAAGTAAGGAGGAGGCAGACACGCTGCTCCATGTAGCTCTGGAGACACCTGGGAGGCGTTCTGTTACCATGAGTTCTGACCCTCTTTGGGCGAAGTCAGAGGTGGAGCAGATTGGACCCCTGAAGATGTGGATGAGAAGGCCTGAGACTGTGGTGGCCACGGAGGTGATGTTGGGGCTTGCTGCCCCACTGTTCTTCGGCATCAATCAAGGTGTTGGAGAGCAGAAAAGGAATGAATTGGAAAACTAGGGCACAGGGATCAGGATACCTTTATTAAGTAAGAGAAGTTACCTTTCCTCAGGGATTTTGATTTTAATTGATAGTCACCCATTGATATCCTGTTCTTTTTTAATTTTCCCCATGTGCAAGCAGTTTGTTCACTTCCTGCTCCTTGTTAGTGCTATGCTGAGAGATCCTGCTATATTACAGATGTTTAACTCATCTGTTTTGTGAAGTTTACACAGTGAGCCAATGAAGATGGAATAGATAAGGTGAAGACTCATCCCAAAATATGCTGTTTGCATACTGAGCTACAGGCATTTGCCTGAGTGTCCCATTCTGTCATCTAAGCTTTGAGAAATGAGTACCTCCGTAATTTTTGTTCTGCATATGATGACACCGAGTACACAGGGATTAAGTAATTTTCAGACAGTAACTCCCAATATTTTAGTTAAAGCCTAAATGTTCCTCAATTCATGTGTGACTGTGGTTATATTTATGTTGTCATGTACACATGGATGACCATTGGCTTGCAACAGAATGAATTTTAGAGCTCTATAAATCATTGATCCAACCCCTGTGTGTAGACTTACAGCATTTAATGCTATCTGTAAGAGTTTTATGCTGTGTTCTATTTGTTTTTGACCCATCTGACTACATAAAGTTGATGAAGTTAGATTTGTTTAATTTTAATAGTATGTTTGGGTGGTAATCCTATGCACCTTGTCTAATACCTATTTAAGGGTGAGTACAGTGAAGGTTTGTCTTTCTGTGACTGGGTTACCGCTATTAGGATAGTTTCTTCTAGTTATATCCATTTGTCTATGTATTTCAGGATTTCATTGTTTTCCACTGAGTAGTGTAAATGTACCATATTTTCTTTATCCAATTTTCATTTCAGAGGTTGTTTCCAGGTTCTTGTTATTACAAATAATGCTGCTATGAACATAGGTGAACAGATGTCCTTGTGGTATATATGTGCATCCCTTGGGTATATGCCTAACAGTGGAGCTGCTAGATCTTGAGGTAGACTGATTTCCATTTTCCTGAGAAACTGCCATACTGGTCTCCAAAGTGGCTGTACAAATTTGCAATCCCACCAACAATGGAGGAGTGTTCCCCTTTCTCCACATCCTCTCCAGCATTAACAAAAATTCAATGCATATGGTAATACATGGATTACTATATTAATTATGAAGAGCTCACATGGAGTCATAGGAAAATGTTTATATCCCCATAGGATATATGAATCCTTGTGGTAATTATGTGTACACTCGTGGGAATCCATTAGTCCCCTTTGAAGGAGGGTTGCTGCTGAATATCAGGCATGGAAGCGCAGGGAGAAATGCTGAAAGCAGCCAGGAGTGTCTAGCTCTGTGACTGACAGTCAGTGTAGGGTCAGGATAATCCATGAGCCATCCACCTCATTCCTCCCAATGAGTCCTTAACTCAGAGTTTCTCAACCTCGTGGTTGTGACCTCTTTGGCAAACCTGTATCTTCAAAACTATTTATATAATATTCATGCCAGTTACACAATTACACTTATGAATTAACAACAAAAATAATTTGACATTTGGGGATCAGCACAACATGAGAAACTCTACTAAACAGAGAAGTTGGTCATTTTAAAGGAAAATGTGCACTTTATATGAACAAGTAGATTTTAAAAGCAAATGAAAGGAAAAATGAAATGAAAATGAAAAGAACAAACATAAAGTTTTTCTTAGCCATGAATGGCTTCTGTTTGAAAGGACATCTGCTGCTCTTTGCAGCTGTCACACTAGTTATAAATCCATAGATCAAGTAGACTGGAGCAGGCTGGGAAGCCCACACCATCCTCTATGCACCACACATGCCCTGTCATACCATGCACAGCACACACCTTGTCTGAAACTCACGTGGACACACTTTCCTTACAATGAGGAAAACTCTTAAATCACAAAGTTCAGGTTATAGATTAGATAGTAGACATGTAAAAACAGAGAATCAAGTGTCTATGAGTAAAGGCATTAAAGACATGCTCTTAAAATGCAGCAAAGTAGACAAACTATAAACAGAAAGAAGACCCATTGTATGAGACTGGGTAAACAACAGATTGGACGCTCGCCCTCCTCCCTTTTCATTGCTAATCTCCACTTGCAATAATTCAATTATACCGTTTCTTGCTCACACGTTCTGCCTTTTTCTTTCTTGACGTTGGGTTTACAGTGTCAGCCAGCAAGAGCACCCTGCTGCTGCGGCGCGGTCGTGCTGCACCATAGGCAGCGCTTGGAGTATGCCTCACTTTCTGAAGCCATGCTGGTGTACATCTTACTGCCCAGCGCTGCGTTTGTACCTTGAGACAATCTGCATTTCTTTTATAAAACTAAGGATATACTTTATAGGCTTTAGATGACTGTTAGGTTTGTAAGCAGTCACTGTGAATATTGAGGTGGTAGTTTTATATGTTAGTTTCTCAGACATAACCTAGTTTAATTTTATATTTTGTTATCTACAATAAGGGGATCACAGGAGGAGAAGGAACGCTGCCTCCAACAGGTAGTCACATTAGAAAGTGGCGAGCATCCAGAGTGAGAGGTCTCCCAGGGAATTAAGGGTTCCTGGGGATGTCTGTAAATTATGTATGTCAAGTGAACATGGTTGGGGGAATGACAGAATAGTTGTGTAAACTTAACCTTGACTTATAAGGTCTTAACTGACTATTCATTGACATCGCATGGAAAACGTTCTATTTTTAAATGATGTTTGTATGTGGACTTCTATTGTCACTCAACTTTGGGCTTTATATTTTCATAGAGTCTTTATGGAAAAATAGAATTTATTTTCCACTTGCTGTTGAGGCTGTTGCATGTCTCATTTTGTCTTGTAGCTTTATCAATGCACTGTTAGGACAGCTGACTTTGATTTCAAAGCAATGGTTGTGGTTGGGAGCTGCACAGTAGCAGCATCAGGGCTGTCTTTGAACTCAGCTCCATGTAAGGTGATTCTGCACACACAGCTCAGGACACAGTGGGGTGGAGAGAACCGTTGATCTTGTGCTTCGTCTCGTGAGTTCTTTCAGAATCTCAGTTGTCAGAATATTTGGAACCACACAGACGTTTCCGGTCACCTTTCTTGGGGGATTGTGCAGTGTTAGTTAAGCTCCCCTCAGAGGGCAGTGACTTGCTAGTGTGAAGCTAACCCGACCTACCAGGTCAGGCTTTGACTGTTTGAAAATGGCTGAGCCTGACAGTCTTGCTGATGGCTTTTGTTATTTATACAACTGATATTTGTATATTTAGCAAACCTCTGAAAGTGTATGCCTTTCTTGAAACCGTTCTAGTGGCCATGAATTTAATACCATGGCCTATCTGTAGAATTGAGTATTTTGGACCAGGTGACCTGTAGCACAGTTGGTGCTGTGTTTGGGGTAAATGCAGTAATGTTTAGTTTTCTACTTTGTCTTGTATAGGATAGAACTGTGTATATGTCACGTTTGTCTGTAAAGGAAAAGTACATAGTAATATTAAAATGATTTCTATGACTGTGAAGCACTCATTAATTTTTCCAATAACTGATAATGTACATTCCTAGTGCTACTGGCTATGTGTATATGTAACTTTTACAGTTCCAACTGAAAGTTGTAAGTATTTCGTTTGGTCAGGGCTCTTTAATCTCATTTTATTTTGCTTTGTTTGAGTTACCTGTAGGTATTTATCCTTGTATTAGCAGTCGAGCACCGTCTCTAATGACATGTATACTAATAAAGAATTGAACAGTTGTAGTTACAGCAGTGAGTCCAGTTATTGCTGAGTTTATAGATTAAAATATGGGAGTGATTTGCTGCTATAATTCCTTTGCAAAACACTGAAGGAAGAGATGGAGTCTAACCACGGTCATGAACTTCAGGGACAGTGCTAAGAAGACACGTTTCATCTCTGGTTTCTTGTTTGAATGGGCAGAGTGGAGCCATCAGACTCCCAGCTGATGCCCCATCTTAGGATGTGAGTGTTTGTGCTTTGCTTTATGAATATGGCCTGTTCCACCAGTGAGCTCATGCCAAGATGCCTCTGTTAAGTTACTTAAAAATAAAAAATAAACATAGATTTTGTATTTGCCAAAGAGAATTGATAGAGGCTGTATCCAGTTACTCTGCAAATGTTTAATTCCATTTGGCTGTACACTGTCCTCATTGTTTTCCTTTCTCACCGTTACTGTAGCTTGACCCATTGTGAGCAAACATGCAGACACCAAGAAAAAAAGAGCCATGAATAGCAAAAAGGGCATAGGTTAGTAGGGGCCAGGCTCACCGCACAGATGCATCTGAAACAGTGCGGCTTATGTCAATCACAAAGCTAGGGCCATTTGAGTCTTAAATCAGTGGTTCTCAACTCCTTCACAGAAGTCACATATCAGATACCCTGCATATCAGACATTTATGTTACAATTCATAACAGCAACATTACAGTTCTGAAGGAGCACCGAAAATAATGTTGTGGTTGGGGTCACCGCTGCATGAGGTCATCATCGCCTGAGATCACCATCACAGCATTAGGAAGGTTGAGAGCCACTGCCTTTCTTGTTTAAAATATGTAACCAGATGATTTTGTATTTCTTTGAGGGAAGTGATTTCTCTTACTGGGTGTTCTGTTTTCGCTGCCATTCACATTCAATTTTTATGTTCCATGTTTCAAATACACTTTATATTCAAGGATTTTAAAGTACCAAAACTGTAACTCAGTACAGTGCATTGTTTTCTGTCATGATGTTAATATTATACAATGAAATTGTATAAAGTGTTGTCAATTTGATTATTGACACAAATAAGATGTTTACAAATAAACTGTGGTGTTGATCAAAAAAAAAGAAAATGCTTTTGTGAGTTCCTCTTTCTCCCTTCAGCAAACAGTTTAACCTTCATAAATATGTTGTCTTTCTTTAAAGGTAAAAGAACAGAGATGAATATATGTATCAAATACACTACTATGATAGAATATAACATGATTATGTGCAAACTTTGAAAATGTCCTTAAGGATTGACACTTTTTTCATTTACTGAAGGTAGATGTTTTCATACAATATATTCCATCTGTTTCTCCTCCCCCAGAACATGTATGCTTGTGTGTGACTTTCAATGCAGCTGTGGCACACCCTTGAGGGTATCATGAAGACAAAGGTCTAGGATGTCCATTACCTTCCTTTACCATCATTCACTTTGGGAAAGGGACTTTCATGTAACTTGGGGCATGTCATTATGCATATACAGTTTAGCTGAGAGTCACAGTGGAGCTACTTTCTCAGTGCCCACCATTCATGTGGCTACAGATACCTGCCACCTTGTTTAGCTTTCTAAGTTGGCACAGATGATCTGAACTCAGGGACTGACAATTGTGTACTCCTTTCAATTCTCTAGTCTTGATCTTCGTGTAGATTACTCCACCATGTGTTATCCATGTGTTACAATGGACAAATTGGATGGTTTCCTTCAAACTATGTGACTGAAGAAGGTGACAGTCCTTTGGGTAACCATGTAGGTTCTCTGTCAGAGAAATTAGCAGCAGTTGTCCATAACCTAAATATAGGTCAAGTACTGCATGTGGTACAGGCTCTTTACCCGTTCGGCTCATCCAATGATGGAGAACTCAATTTTGAGAAAGGTGATGTAATGGATGTTATCGAAAAGCTGGAAAATAACCCTGAATGGTGTAAATGCAGGAAAATCAATGGCATGGTTGGCCTAATACCAAAAAACTATGTTACCATTATGCAGAATAATCCATTAACCTCAGGTTTGGAACCATCGCCTCCACAGTGTGATTACATTAGGCCTTCACTCACTGGAAAGTTTGCTGGCAATCCTTGGTATTATGGCAAAGTCACCAGGCACCAGGCAGAAACGGCATTAAATGAAAGGGGAAATGAAGGAGACTTCCTCATTCGTGATAGTGAATCTTCGACAAATGATTTCTCAGTATCACTAAAAGCGCAAGGGAAAAACAAGCATTTTAAAGTCCAACTGAAAGAGACTGTTTACTGCATTGGGCAGCGGGAATTCAGCACCATGGAAGAACTTGTAGAACATTACAAAAAGGCGCCGATCTTTACAAGTGAACAAGGAGAAAAACTGTATCTCGTCAAACATTTGTCTTGATACTCATCAGCAGTGACTGCTACACAGCTTTAACTCATCATGTAATTGAAGACTGAGAGTGTTGAGCCAATTGTACTTGCTTGGAAAAGTGTTGGTTCTAAATGAGAACTGACTATAATACATGAGTATTTTTGTTATAATTCAACCCATACATACATCTACATATGCATTGTGTCTATATATAAGAGTCTCTATCTTGCTGTCTTCTTTGCTAATTTCTCTTTACTTCTAACATTTAAGGTTTTGTGTTCTGAAAAAGAATAATTTGGTTCAAAAATCTTTATATGGAAGAGTTCTTTTACTGGTGTTTCTTTATTTCCTTGTAAAGACATCCTGTTCTCCCATAGTTCCTCTTCACATAAAATTATATCTATATGGCATATGCTAACCTACATTTCTTATAAAGTATTAATCCTTTCTGTGACTAAATAGCAATAATAAACAGGAAACTAGAAATTATTTCCAGATATTGTATCCATCACAAGCCATTGTAAATATATAGTATGTTGTTTGTGCCTTCATTTTAAAATCCATTCATTGTATTCAAAAGGCCATGAATATAGGTTAGAAAACATAATTTATGGCTGTCTAAACAAAAATGTTAAGAATTAAAGGGGGGTCTTTTCCTCACTTGGTTGTTCAAGGGAACAAAGTAGTCTGTGACAGCTGTTGAAATGAAATGGACGTTTCCAGTGTTCCTTGACCAAAGTGTGTTGTATTAGATAATGCCATATTTATGCCACTGTGAATTAAGTCATGGCCAAGTTTGAGGAAAATAGTAGACGGTGAGATGTGATTTTTTTCTTTCTAAATACCAGTAATTCTACATGGCAGTAAGTTTTCTCCTTTCAGTATCCTACCCTCTCCTCCAATATCTGATCAGATTTACTGGAAAACCATGTTTTGACACTGTTGCATATTGAACCCAAGGTTTCACACATGATAAGCGGGTGCTCTGTCGCTGAGTGTCACCCCAGCCCCTCCTTATCTTTTAGTTTCTTTAACTAGAACAATTAAATGATGTGCTGTGGGGAAATGTGCTATAGTATTATTTAAAAAACAATTTTTCCCATCTAGTACTTTGTGTGAATTCAGTCTTCTGTTGGTCACATTTTTCTTGGTCATTCTGTAAATTTAAGCAAAGTAACAAAAGCCTCTAATGCCATACAAGTAAAGAACATTGCTGTTCTTTGCGATTTTAGACACTAATGTACAAAAATTATAGTTGGTAAAAATTAAAGTTGCATAATTGCACTTTAAAAAATATAATAAAGGGAAGATGCTGAGGTTGGGGGTAAACAAGGGTTGTAGAGCCCAGGTCTCTGAAGTCAAAACAAGGCTGTTCTGAAAACAGCAGAAGCGAAACTCCTAAGTACATTTGCCAGCAGAGATAGGATACAGCATGGATGTCATCTGGACTACCCCAGACATCCTCAGCGTGGGGCCGCTCTATTTCAGCTCCATGTGGGGGCGATCTTCTCACTCACCTCACCTGTGCGGCTCTCATCACACCCTCCTGCCCCATAGCAAGGGCCTGTGACAGACATATCACCAGGAAATCTGAGTGGAGGAGACACAAGAGTCCGGGATGGGCACATCGTCCGGCACACTCTGATGGCGCACCAGGTGCGGGTCATCCCCGAACATTCCACACACCTACCTCCAGCTGGGGTCCCACTAGGATCGCAAGTGTCCAGAGCTGGATGCGAATGCAAGCATGCGCCGACATACACCGGGATGGCAGGAGAGAGGGTGGCAGCGTGACAGCAGCTTGCACACAGGCACATACAGAGCACACATCAGGCAGGGAGGCTAGCAATTTCAAGTGTGTGAGCAAGGGCAGTGAACGTGGTGGAGGCAGCGGCAGAGGCTGCAGGGGAAGCAGCAGCGGCGTGGGTGGGGGCAGGATGAGCTCCCCGGCATATCAGGCCCCTTGGAGGTAAAGAGCGAAGGTGGTGGTCCTCTGGAAGCAGAACAGCGCATCTGCTTTTTGACTTGTGATAAGAAGAAAAATTGGCACCTTGCCTACTAGGACACATTGTTCCAGGAAGACATGACTTTAGATGAACAGAAAGAATTCCTGTTTTAAAGTACAACACACTGACACTCAAACCCACAAGTCTATAGCCACTCAGTTTCCCATTACTCTTCAGATGGGATGATACCATTCATCAGTGCAGGGTAAGCTGGGACAAGGCCCACGGAGCCGTACATGTCTTCCCCTGGGAATGCACTACATCAAGCTCAGGCTTCTGATTCTCATCTTCTACTACAGAGATACTTCATGGATTCAAACATAGCATCATGTCCATATCGTGCACAGATGAGGCCCCTGGATTTCCTGACCTGTAGGTAGACATCTATGAGAAAGAGAGTTGCATCCCATAAGGAAGGTGCCCTAGAAAACAATGTAGATCCACACTCAACAGTGCGACCTAGATAACATCTACAAGGCCATGGTGATACATCTTTCCTGCTTATCCTTATTCTCTCCTTTCTGCACTGGGAATTTTGTCATCCTTACCTTCTGGTCCTGTGGAGTCAGGTTCTGCACTCAGAACCAGGAATACTTATTTACATTGGCAGATTGGAACAGAAAGATGTAATATACACAAATGAAAAGTGTGGACCCTTATTCAGCACCGAACTTTGCTGCTGTTCCAAAGCTCTTCTGGTTCCTCTCTTCTAAAGCTATGGCTCCTTTAGTCAAACTCCCTCCCTTCCCTTCCCATGCTTTCACACTCCAAGCTATGTTTTCTAGTTGGAGTTCAAGTGTCCATGCATTTACATAAGAGAAAATGGAATTGTGTGTATACATATATATATGTATATATAATATTATGTATATACACATCCTAAGTTCCTGCACCTCTGAGATGGTTATAACCTCTCATTTTCAAAGTATATTAAAATAACACTAAGAAAACACAGTGAAGTGCATCTGATTGGACCAATCAAATGGGCTCCCTATAGGACTCCTCTGTTCTCTCTTCACTTTGAAGCCCTTGGCACAAAATTTCTGGGTGTATCTTGGGGTGGGTAGGAAGCAGGAGCAGTACAGTGCATGACAAATTTGCTTCATCAACTTCCAGTCCCTGAGTGGCCCTGAAGCAGATTGTGGGTACAGTCTGGAGCTGCTCACTGGGAAGGTCTGCCCTGTGGAATGTTAATCTGTGCAAAGGCCCATGTTTAGAAAACCTAATGATTTCCAATTCAGAAGTTGCACAGATGAGGAGAAATCATCAGATCTTCAAGAGACTATCCACTGAATTCATATGGAGGGCAATGCCCCGTGTAGCAGGTTGATGATGGCAGCTGTAGTGGATTTCCTTCTGGGACTCTGTCATCTGAACAGGGCACCACCTACAGGCTAGACCACCTGTGCAGCATTATGTTTTTCTGCATCCCTTCCTTCTGATTGGAGGAGATGGTTCCCAGGCTCTCCTCTTCAAGGGAGAGGCAGACTAAGAAGAGTTGGAAGGATGATATTTAGTCAGGGTTTTCTTGCAGATGGCAATCCCCAGAGCTCAGTTTGTATTTTAGGATTGTAGATTGTTGCCTGTATTTAAGGGATGACGCACTCTGTTCACAGGAATATCTAATGCTGCACATAATCTTTATGACACTGGAAGGGTTTCCTTAGTGTCAGGTAGTGCATGTTCTTGAATATGGCCTAGTAAAGGCTGTTGCACAAGCTGACATGATGTTAGCCTGTAGTAGATGTGGACAGAGTGTAATTCTGCTGTGATAATGAGACAGATTTTCATCAAATGGTAGGTAGTGGAGCCCATTGTGGTGTTGATGATCCTTGGAATAGCCTCAATGGTGGTTTCTACTGGAAGAAATTGCCCATGGCAGGAATTGTAGGAAGATGCCCAAACTCCACATATCACCTGACTGTCCATCATATAGTTTCATCGTCAAGATCCCCAGGGCTGAATAGAGAAAAGATCCTCAGATCTCCTTCAACATCTGTCTCTCTGCACACTGAGTTGCCACAGGAAAATCATAATCCTTGACATTGCCAGCTTCACCAAGCAGGAATTCTCTCATTTTTTTTGGTTTTATGAGACAGGGTTTCCCTGTTTTGGAGGCTGTTGGTCCAGCCTGGCCTCGAACTCACAGAGATCCACCTGCCTCTGCCTCCCGAGTGCTGGGATTAAAGACGTGCGCCACCAATGCCCGGCTAAGAATTCTCTCATTTAATATCATGATCTAAAATGGGTCTATGTTGAAGAAAGTACAGTACTGAGAGCACCAGCTGGAATATTGATCTAGCAAACTTTAACCTCTGGAAGCAAAACCATAAAATGGAATCACACTCTGTCTACCAAAGTCCAGGAGATTGGAATATCCTATTTTATCAGATAGGGCCAATATAATTCCAAACTCTCTTCCTCTTCTCCCACTCTCTTCTTCCCAACTACCAATCCCACTACCCCTTGCCGTGTTCCCCATCTGTTCAGAGTATCTTGCTCATTCCTCATCTCTTGGGTACCATGCATATCTCTTAGGTTCATTCCTGTTTCCCAGACTCTCTGTAAGTCATAGGGGAACAGGAACGTTGAGTGGGGGGATAGAATAGGGGGAAGAGGGAATCATAGGTTAGAAGACAAATCAGGCACCAGTGTGACCTCTAGTGATCTAAAGGGATGATACCAATTGGCAAGCTAAGCAATAGTGGAGAGACCACCTCGAATGCTCATTCCTGAAAATGAACTTGATGTCTATAGCCATCCGGGAGCCTTCATGTAGTGACTGATGGAAGCAGAGGCAAACACCCACAGTTAAACACTGAATTGAACCCAAGGAACCCAGTGACAGAGAGAGGACTCCCCAAATGTGAGTGTCAGCGAGAAGGCCTGGGCAACGTATGGGGCCCTGAGCAGTGGATCAGTGTCTATCCCTGGAATACAAACAGTCATCATGTGCCCATAGCAGAAAGAGGGATGCTATCTCAGCCTGGACTCTTAGGGAGTGCCTGGACCCTACCCAGAGTGAAATGACAGATTCTAGATATCCCCTATGTGGAAGGATTTGGCAATAGGGTGGGAGGCAGGGGGGAAAAGGGAGTGCAGGAGGAGGGGAGGGAGAGGGAACTGGGATTGACATGTAAAACAAGCTATTTAAAATTAAAATAAAAAATGTTAAAAGAAAAAAAATAGATAGATCCTTTACTTCATCCTCAGTGACACTTGGAAAAGGTCATTCATTGTGAACAAGATGTCTTCTCTGGGAAGACAAGAATCACTCCACATACAAAAACTGACAAAGAGCATAGCATAGTCACAACCTAAAGTGTACATGGAAGGCAGGAAATCCCACTGCCAAGGACAAGCATGGAAATAAAGAAAGCTTTTTTTGGTTTTATGAGTCAGGGTTTCTCTGTATTGTTTTGGAGGCTGTAGGTACAGCCTGGCCTCAAACTCACAGAGATCTGCCTGCCTCTGCCTCCCGAGTGCTGGGATTAAAGGCGTGCGCAACCACTGCCCGGCATAAAGAAAGTTTTAATACAAACAATTCAATCCTACAAACACAAAACATCAATTGTCTACCTCTGGAACATATTCAGACAAGGGAATCAATATTTGTGTATTGGGAAGTATTGGTCATATGACATGGGCAGGGAAGTGACATAGAGCTTCTGAATATTATCAACTTCACTCCTAGACAACTGTGTGATCTTGATCACATTCCTCATTGTGTACACACATACCACCAAAGTATTAAATAAGCCTCAATATACCTAATACTGTCAAAGAAATGAGCTTATAAAACAAGGATAATCTCAGTCAGAGAAGAAATTGAAATATAGCTTAATTTTAAAGAAATGAATGTTTTCATAAAATCAATGGTGAAACCCACAGAGGCAGGTAACCTGAACAAGTGGGAACTCATGGACTCCATTGGTGACTGAGAGGACAGCATGGAAATGATCCAGACCCCCTGAACCTGGGTGTCATAGAGGAGGCCTTGGCCAATTTATGGGCCCTCACATAGTAGATCAGTATTTATCCCTGGCAGACAAATGGACTTTGGGAGCCATTCCAAATGAAGGAATGATGTCTCAGCCAGGACACATGGGGGAGGGTCTAGGCCCTGCCTGTAATGTTAGGAGAGACATTGAAAGTCCTCCATGTGGAAGGCCTTACCATCCCTGGGGAGCAGAGGAGGGATGGAGTGCAGAGTTGTGGGGGGGTGAGGAAGCAGTGGAGGGAGAGGGAGCTGGGAGTAACGTGTAAAAACTTAAATAAAATTTAAAAAATCAATCAATAAACAACAAAACAACTAAAGTCAAACAAATAATCAGGAAAAATCACTGTTTGAAGACACAACAAGCTTGAAGAGTTCAAATTAATGAGAAATGACTGACTACAAATGCTCCTTCACGAAACAAATCATTTGTAGTACAGAGACAGAACCCACCCCAGGTAACCTTACACTGACTGCTATCTAGCTTACCTGACAATGAGTCCTTGTGATGTCACATGCAACAGGCCAATCACAGTTCAGCCATAGCCATGGGGATTTGTTGTTTTTTCCCTCTCTTAGTGTCCTTATGAACTATACTTATATTTATAATGCCTATGAACCAGTAACTTCAAGAGACTTACTTATGACATGGCACCTTCTTTAACCTTGAGGTACAATGGCCTCCTGAAACATCAGAAGTAAAATTGGGACTTGCCTGATGCCTGGATCTATGCACTGGGGATCCCATCCTCCTGGTCCATCCTACCAAGAGGCTGACAACATACTAATTCCACCTATGCCCACAGGACTAGGTAAGTATTGGCCTATTCATGGTCCTCCTTACGGTGCGCTGCTCAGAGTTGCGTGATTACTGGAGATGGTGCACTAGAGATCCAATGCTAGTGGCCCAGACTAATCCATACAGACCCTGCCAGGATCCTAGTCACACCTCTAACCATGGGACTAAGTAAGTATGGGATCTGATGCTCTGCTTGGAGTCTCCTAAGGCCTGAGGACTGAGAACTGGAGATGCCATCCCAGCAATCCAGTCCAGCCCACCCAGAGATTGCCAAGGCCCTGATTCTAGTCCCGACAAAACCTATGGGAAGAGCACAGACAGGAGAATATTGGGCCTCCTTGTAGCCAACAGTTAGGGAACCTTGGACATGAAGCCACCAGGAGAGGAAGAGACTCCTCCTGCCCTCAATGGAAGAAGGAATGGGAAGAAGGCACATTCAACAACAGAAAATCCAAAATGACACCACCAGAATCTAGAGAAACTACACCAGCAAGAACTAACATCCCAACACAGATGAAGCAGAAGATAATGATCTTAAAATTAACTTCAGAAAAAGATAGAGGTCCTCAAAGAGAATATGAGAAAAATCACTTCAATAATTGGAAGAGAAAAAACTAACAGGAAAATACAAGGAATCAGCAAAACTCTTAAAGGAAGCTTAGAAAACAAACAATCAAACAGATGAAGGAAACATTTCAAGACCTGAAAACTGAAATAGAGCCAATGAGGAAACACAAACTGAGGGAATGCTAGAAATAGAAAAGCTTGGTACAAGTATCAGCAAACTACAGATGCAAGCATAACCAACAGAATACAAGAGATGGAAGACTGATCCTCAGGCACTGTAGATAAACTATAGGAAGTGGACTCCTTGACCAAAAAAAATCTTAAGTCCAACAAATCCCTAACCCAAATATTCAGGAAATATGGGACACCATGAAAAGACCAAACCTAAGAATAATAGGTATAGAAGGAGGAAAAAAACCTACCAAAAACGGTGCAGAAAACATATTCAACAAAACCATTGAAGAAAATTCTCCCAACCTAAAGAAAGGCATGCCAATGCATGTTGAAGAAAATTACAGAACATCAAATAGACTGAAAAAAATTCCCATTATCAGATAATAATAAAAACTTCAAACATACATAATAAAGAGAGAATGTTAAGAGTAGCAAAGGAATAAAGGCCAAGTAACATATAAAGACAAACCTATAAATAGAATTACACCTGACTTCTTCATGGAAACTATGGAAGCCATAAGGTACTGGACAAATATTCTACCAACTCTAAGAGACCATAGATGCCAGCACAGACTACTACACCAGAGCTTGACATCACTTTCACTGATGGTGAGGACACAAAGCACACCTTCTAATCCTTGTGCAAACACATCCAAACACACACACACACACACACACACACACACACACAGTTTTCTTTTTAATATGATCATCACCATGACTGTTTCTCATATACTGCTTTACATCATGCAATGCAGGACATATACAGCGTAGTGGAAATTTTCTTCACTGTTTTTATTGGACATATCCATGTTTTGGCAGGCAATTCACAGTTTTACCTTTTTCAACAGGGGTGATTTCTAAAAATTAACATGTTCCCTCATACTGAAATAAATTATCATTGAACTTTATTTAAATGACTAAACTTAACTTGCTTTCGAGCCATGTTTTCCATGCATTCTCAGTTTTGAGTATTTCCTCTTGACTTTTTGTTAAGACTTATTTTTTTCATTTCTATCTGTGGTTCTATTCTCTAGTACATAGGGCAGTCATTTAGCTTCTATTTTCAGCTATCATTTCATTTTGCATTTGTCTTCTGAATATATTCTGCAGACATTATTTGTACACCCAGAAGGTGTTGTTCCTCAATAAACTCATTGATGAAGTTTTATAATTATATACAAAACTGTTCATTTTATTTTAATAATTTATTTTACCTCCATATATGATTTGTCCCTGCTTCCTCTCCTATTCTTCCTCACTACTCTCCTCTGTCCACACACCCGTAAATCCACTCCTTCTCTGTTTCTGTTCACGAAGGTGTAGGGATGCCATAGGTTCCCATAATGCATGGCATATTTGTTCATATAGGTATATATTACATACTTATAGCTAGCACTCAGTAGATGGAGGCTGGAGGATTCTTAATTGAGGCCATTCCTAGAATGCTGTCCCAGTATTCTATCAATGACAGACACATCATAACAAAACACAAACAGGTGGAAAGAATTTATTTGGCTTCTACATCCTGATCTGCATATGTCACTATGAAAGTCAGTTTTGGAACTCTAGTATGTCAGAATACAGCTGTTTGCTAGAATGCTCTTCATGGATGGTTCAGTTTGCTTTCTTACACAATTCAGGACCAATATACACCAGTGGAGACTCCCACAGTAGGCCTGGGTCTCCCACATTAGGTATTAATAAAGAAATGTCTCCTGTTAAATACTTCCAACAACAATACCACAGTCCTAACTACAGGTTAGGATTGAAGAAACACCAAAGATAACATGACATATAGACATGAGTTTCGTCATTGACTGTAAAAGACAGAATTTCTATCATGTCCTGACTGACCTACCCATGTATGTGAGTGCCGCTTTTGAGGTAAGTGTGGAGATAATGTGGAGGACATGAGCCCTAGATGTGTTTCCTTCTCTCTGTTCAGTCCTATTCTCCATTCTCTACATCTGTCCTCTCCTCCCTTCTTCATTTTGTGTGTATAATAGAGAGAGATTTTTGCATATAAGGTAGGTGCCAGCAAATATGATTTTTATGTGTAGGTGTGGAATTTGGCTATAGGGGAAGAGGCCCTTAGCATGACATAACAGTAGCCGTCAATGTGTATTTGAAGGTTGGTTCTACAGGAGTTGTTTCTGAGGACCTAACACACAGTCAAGTGTATGAGACTCTGAATAGAGTGAGGTAATCCTAGAAGATCAGAACATGACTCCTAGGCCTGTGTGGTATTGACTATACATTAGGAAGTTCCTGGCAGGATCTGACACCTAATCCTCATTGGAGGGATTTGTCTGTAGGCTTGTGATCCTTTGCAGGTCTTGCTACCTAGCTGTGTAGAAAAATGTTAGTTGTTGGATGGAGGGTTAAATATCAGGATCATAGACCTTGACCTATATTCTTGGCATTGTCTATAGGAGAGCTATTCCTGGCAAAACCTGACCCCTAGCCAAGTATGTGTGCATGTGTTGGCAACAATGCTAGGACACCTTGTTGCAGACCTGTATGCACTGAAAAGTTTCTGATACTTCTGGATCCTCCATCTCAACTTCTACATTGTGCATGTGGCATCAAAATGGTGGGATGCCATGTATGTGCTGATGCCTATCATTGTTTGGATGACATCATCAGCACAAGAATGGCAGTAGGTGCTGATACCTAGAAGCTTGAATATGAGAGTGACATGCTTTCTATAAGGGCTAGCAGTGTAGGATGAAAGTGTGTGACAAGCTTGGTCTCACATTTAGCAAGTCCTTCGGGATAGCACATTGGCAGTCAGGTGACTAGATAGACATCACTGTGTATGCCACTGCAGTAGAAGTTAATGTGCAGCATGGCACAGTAACAGTAGTAGAGCCTGAGACACAGCACTCTGTGTGCTTGAGGAAGAGTTCATCAGAAATTGGTGACTTGTACTGAATTTGTGACATGCACAGAGGTAGGATGTCCAATGGGTCACTACATGGCTGGACAATTCTGTGAGTGTGACAGAAAGGTAAGTTCCAGGCATGGACTGACAGCTAGTGTTTTGTGGGGTAGAGAATCAAACAAGAACTGACACCCCGAAATAGACGTGTGGTCACAGGAGAGGTAGGGTGTCTAAAGGGACTGATGAATACCTTTGTACATCAGTGGGTACCAATGGGAGGGTGCATTAAGCAGGGCACCATATGTATTTAATATATTTTAGGTGACAGTATTAATAGGTGTCAATCCAGGCCTGTTAATATTAGAGTAGGTGGGCAGAGGCTGCTCGATTATCCAGAGGAACCTGAATGTAACTGTGTGAGGCACTAGGGAGTCACCGACATGATAGCTAACAATGAACTTGAGACCACTGCAGGAGGATGTTTATTTAAAGAGCCTTCAGCTATCAATATAGGAGCTGTCATGGTGAGTGTGTTGTTTCAGTACCTAGCAGGTGGAAAGTCCTAAATGTTTATGTGGGTTGATGTCATTAGGTGTCCTAAAAGGCCTGATATTAACACTGGAGAATGTCACTTGTGTGGTGGGATGCAGAAGAGGACCTGATACCTTTCAGTGCATGTGGGCCTTCCATGGTGTGATGGTGTCCTTTGGAGTCCAATAATAGCACTGTATTTTGGGCAGAGTGGTAGATTATCCAGCACAACCCTTAAAGCAAGATTAAGTGAGTGTCATTAATGGTTCAATGTCTAGAAATCTATAGGAGGTATGGGGGCTAGTTTGCTCAGCCAGAACTGACACCTAGCTTAGAGAATGTGGCTGGATGGGAACCTCTGCATGGCCAATATTTAGGGATGTTCTGAGGCTGTATGATATGTGAGGGGGCTGTTCAGCAGGCTATGACACGTTGCAGGGCAAGAGAGGTATGGCAAGTGTGGTGTCTAGCAATGTATTATACCTATTCAGGAAAGGAGGCAAGCATGTCATGACTGGAGATTTCTAGATCTGATTCCTAGAACTATGTGCTGAGTGTGTGTGAAGATGCCATTCATGTCCTTAAACTGACAATGATGTAAGGTATAACCAGGGGAGGAGCACGCAGAGCACACATGAGTATCTGGGTATCAAGGACTGATGCTTCCCCACCTGAATCTACCATCCAATAGAGTGCTATTATGAGATCCAGCTGGACAGCAATCTCCATCCCACACAATGTGAGGTATTAGCCCTCATCACTGTACACAGCATCAACCACACTTCTACCTTGACATAACCACTCAATGGACACTGAGAGGATTTGTTGTCTCCTGAGGAGAGCTGTCAGGAGTCAGGGTTTCTCTAGGTGTCCTAGGGAAGTGACTGCTCGAGCCCTGCTACAGTTTCTGAATTATCTTGGCACATGGCTTCAGGGCTCCCATTTCTACATGTTCTCTGTAATACTTATGAACTTTCTCCATTTACGGCAGGAACATATATGGATGTCTCACATGACATTTATGTTAAAATTATATGGTTTTGATTGGGGTCAGTTGACATGGTGACTGTGTTCAATTTTTCAATGTGTTCCCTATTCTTTGTTTTTCAATGTTTTTCTGCAGCCCTTTGTGTACACACCATTATCTCTGCCTTGAATTACATGGGTGACTATGACAAAATGAGTGACAGGATTTAGCTGTGTCTGTTGCTGAGCTTTGTGTTCTGTTCACTGTGTCGAGTCTCCTTTTTGTCCCTGAAAATTTTCTGGATCTCTGGAGATTTACGTGCAGCAGTATAACTAGACACTGGGCCTGCAGGTATACCTTCTGCCCTTGGCATCTCTTCTAAGTTGGGTCCTATTGGTTGTTTTATTAGGTGTTGGACCATAAGACAGGATTTAACTGAGTCTATATATGAAATGCATAGATCTAACACCTCTTGAATAGCAACTGGTGGAATGAAGAGCTATTAATTTGAAGATCTCTCAGGCACACACAAAGTGTCCTAAAGTCAATATATAGAGGTTATATAGGAAATCTGATTGAGGTTTTCAATATGTGTTTATACATTTATCTAATACCAGTGATGATAGTTCAACTGTATGTCTTCAAGTTCTCCTTCTTCAACTTAGGGATTGTCTGGGACAGGGCACCATGGACTCTGCTCTTCTCAAGATCCAGACTGGAGTTCAGAAAGAGGAGTATATTCATTTCTCAAGGTCTTCTGAGACACTTTCTATCTCCATCAGGCATGTTTTCTGGGGTATCCTGCAGACAGAGAGTCAGAGCTAAATTTCTACACTATCGGAATGCAAAGCAGTCTAAGTAGGGCAGGGGTAGAGATTCAACAATATCTACCCACTGGGAGGCTTTTAGTAGTGGACCCTCCTGTAGATTCCTCAGATATTGTTGGTGATTTCAGTCATTGTCTGCACTTGGAAGGTGGAAGTGTGACCACTGAATCATAATCCACAGCGTGTCTTCATAGTGCCCTGTTAAATGTCTGAGCTCCTCTGGACCTCAGCATTGACATGGTAATCTTCCAGAAGATGAGAGCTGAGAGGCATACTCCTTCTTCACTGTCACTAATGCTCAGTGTACACATCTGCAGGTCAGGAGTTGGGGTCTATGATTCTCGTTATGGCCAGGAACCTACAAGAGAAGGCTGATTTTACACCCCTGAGAAGACTTGCAGAAGATTCATTCACCATCCCTAGACCTGTTGCCTTTCAGATAACAGGTTTTTCTTTGTGAGATTCTTGATGTAATGAGGATGGGTCAATCTCCATTTTCATCCCATGTGACTTTTCTGAAGTAGTACTCAGTGTGGTCTCCTAGGAAGATCTTATTGACGCTTGTCCTGGATTCCCTGCTATTGTCCTGTAAAAAGGATCTAGTATCAAGGAGGAGAAGCAGTTTACCACCACCATGTGTGTACCTGGGCCCTGTGCTTCCTACCCCCCATCCCCTTGGACACTCACCTAGATGTCACAGGATGCACATATGGTGAAAAGAGCTTTGTCACAGAACATAACCAGCAGAACCTGGAGATCTGTGGAGAGAAAGGATGGTCAATTACAATTCTGCAGTTGAGCTCTGAGACTTCATGTGACCCAGGCTGTTACCACAATTGTCATGGTATCTGAGTCAAAGTAATTAAAACAGTGTTCCAATCAGTCATGCACTCTCTAATAGAGCAAAGTACCCAACATCTCTATGTCTCAGGTTCCTCCACTGGGCAGTGAACAGAACTGTGTGCTGAGAGCTTGCTTGCACAAACAATGATGCCTGAGGATCAGAGAAGGAAACTTGCCACTAACTAACCACAGAGATCTGTTCAGACAGTCAGAAATTGAGATAGCTGGGAAGACTATAACAGGAGAAACATGAACTCACTCTCTTGTCTGCTAGAGTTGCTAAGGAGGTAAGCTATGGCCATGGCTTGCTCCTTCTCTCTGATATCTCAGCATTTTCCTCTTTACCTGACACTGGGTTTTTATTAATTAGACCAATTAAGATAGACAATTATGCTACTGAACAATGTTGGAGTACTGTGTGTAAAGATGTGGGTACAAATAGCTGGTATTGACTGTCCTGATCCTGTACCATCCATCAGACAGCCAGTGAGGAAGGAAGGGTTTTTTTGTTGTTGTTTTTGTTTTTTTTTTAGGTTGGTATTATAACATTTATTAAAATAATGCTATGGGTTAATAGAAAGAGCAAAGCACCAAAGAATTAAAATGCAAGCTATGTAAAATCCCAACTAAATAGATTACCTAGGCCTCCTCACTGACACCCAGATTCAGGGGGTCTTGATCAGTCCCACGCTGGATTCCCAGGCTGATGCCTGGGATTCAAGAGTTAACCTTTGTCTGGTCAGCTGTTTCTGGGGGTTAAACTGGCCCAGTCTTAATCCCTTTGATCATCAGTCCTCCCTCTCTGATACTGGCTTTCTTGAGTTCAGCTCAGTACTTAACCAGCCACTAAATGTAGTTTCTGTTTCCCAGACTGTCTGGCCATAGGATTGTAGGCTGGCACTCCCCAGATCTATGTCTAAAATCCATATGTGAGAGAGTACATGCCATGTTTCTCTTTTTGTGACTGGGTTACCTCACTCAGGATGGTTTCTTCTAGTGTCATCTCAAGTATACAAACGGACTTTGGACTCCCATAGAACAATGTGAGGTGCACTCTCACCCTGAACTCTTGGGGAAAGGTCTAGGCCCTGTCCTATATGAAATGACAGACTATGGACACCCCCATGGAGGGCCTCACCTTCCCTGGGGGAACGAGGGGATAACGGGGGGGACGGGGGAGGGCACGGGAGGAGGGGAGGGAAAGGGAGAGGGACCTGGAACTGACTTGTGAAGCAACCTTGTTTCTTATCTAAATTTAAAAAAAAGAATAAAAAAAAAAAAAAGAAAAAAAAAAAATCCCAACTAAAACCCAGAAGTGTCAAATGTATTCATTCATCAGCTAAATAAAAGCCAAAGAAAGACAAGACACCTGATATAATAAAGTACTGCAAAACATTTGGCAATATTCAGTTTTCACAATTGTGGATTTTGCATTTTGTATCCTTTTCTCAATCAAGAAAAATCTTCTTTTGAATGTTATATAACATACATATAAAACAAGATAGAAAAATACATTATAAACTTGTAACAATGGCTGTAAATACATTATCTTACATGTTTCTCATAGGCAATGGGTTGGTTATGGTACATACATAGCAGGAAACTACTAGGATTATAAAGAACAGACAAAAAATGCATGTCAGCTGTACGGTAACATACCAGCGATACTCCCATCTACCCATGCTAAAAAATTACATAATACTGTCAGGAAAAAAGTCTTAAAAACTACATACTTTAATAAGAAAAGAATTCAATAGTGATAATACTGAGAACAAAGGCATTCAGAGATTTCAAAAGTCATGCTTTTTCAATTGACTCAAAACACTGCCAACTAAGTTTTCGAAAGTTTGTTCAGAGCCAGCATTACTCATAAATGTCACCTGTCTATTGTTTTACACATTTGTGTTATTCCCCATGAAAGACCTTTGATAAACACCTAAAATGTCCAGGTATAACACAGCTGAGATGAGCCTGGATCAAATACTGGTACTGTGGGGTTTTTGTTGTTGTTGTTGTTTTTTACTATCACCTCAAGTGTTCTGAGAGTCCCAAAGTTATTCAACCAACCAAACAAAATAAAACTAAAAATGGCCCAGCATATATTGTAAACAAATCAAAATCACCACGTGTGTAACAGAAAGACAAAGCAGTGGACATTAAACCAAAGCTGGCTGAGGACAAAACAAGGACTGTCTACTGCATAGTAAATAAACTGAAAATGGTTCCAAGTGAGATACAGTAATGGCGAGGTCACCATGAAGGTGCCCGAGGAGCTTCCTACTGACCTTGACTGTGAAGCCATGAAGGTATGGAAGGGGGCATGAGTTGATGAGCCAGGAATCCACTATCACTTGACATTTGCCACATCTGGTACTGAGCAGTTAATGATTCATCAACTCAAGTATTTAGATGCGGGCTTTGCATACAGACTGCTCACTACAAAACTGCTTCAACTTTGTGAGAAACTGAAGATAAAAAGAAGTGTAGCTGGGTGTTTATATGCACTGGGAGGTTAGCTTTCCACATTCCTTTAAAGTTACAAAGGGAGGCAAAAAGGTGTGTTTAGGAGCAGTTACTAAAGCCAGCAGAGAGGGACTGCACAATGTATTTGGTATGACATGAAGTCTGATTAAATTAGGACTATTTAACACTTTTTTCCACACAAAAACAAATTTCAAAGATTTGTTTTTGTGAAAAAAGCATTGTTAGGCATATTACAATCACCTCCAATTACTAAGAAAAAAATCCAATATATCCCTCTTCTCTAAATAAAATAAAGCTCTAATTTAATTTTGTCTGTAAACTGATGTTCAGATCTCACATAATTTTTTCTAACCTCAGATTCCTCTGGGCTAACACTGAAATCGGTAATAACAAAAACTACTCAATTATGATTTGTAAAAGAATTACATTTTAAAATTTACCAGTCAGACATTAGAAAAGCTATCACATTTTTTTCACAGTATCAGATTTGGCAAATTGACATCAAGATATCGTGACACAGATCATATAATGTAGACCATCAACTCATCGGTTTCCCCTCCTATCTCCTTTCACATACTGGGCGGTGGAGGACATACACTAACTTTTACTCTGAGGAAGGAGCTGATCCTGCAGGACACTTGACTAAATGACCATGAAGGAAAATAAGACACTTTCTTTTTCTTTAGACTAATTCCAATACTTAAAAAATAAAAAACAAGACAAAAATGCTCTTTTGGTCGTTTGTTTCTTGACAACCACCAGAAAAAAATCATTTAATGAAATAAAGGGTTTCTTTGTTCTTTTTCTTTTTTTATAACACTTGAAAATATGAAATGCTTCATTTCCAAAAATATACATATATTTCTCTGCACCAGCACCCTTGTAGAGTAAAAGTATCTACTTTTTGTTCATGTGTTTCAATGCACTACACTTTATCTACAATTTCATTACATGTATACAGCAAATAGACAAGCATGGCTTTTACATCCTTAATGATATTTTCTATACAGGGAGGTTTAAAAATATTTGAACAGTTTGTCCATTAATGTGACACATAATGCATGTACCTTGTTCTTGTATAATTTTTAAGGTGGCATAAAATAAAGATTTGGAAATTTTAACTCAGATACTCAACTTTTTAAAAATGGTGTCGCAGTTTTGCTCTTTGCATTACTTTTCAAAAGTCCTTGTTAAGTTTTTCTCTCATGGTACACTTTGTTCTAATACTTCAAATTTTGGCAAGCAATATAAAAAAAGGCTGCAATTTCTGCCCTTTGAGGGCACTGTAGTGACCAAACAAACAGCATGTCAAATTTTGAATACTTTTGAAGTCACTTCACCAATGACATCCCTGACCGAAGGTTCATGCATGATGCATTGTCACACAGTACATTCAGAGAGAGCTTTGACTTCGCTATGAGAGGAAAAAGATTCCTACAAGTCTCTCACAGTAACTGCCTCTGTCATTGAGTAGTTAGGGCCATCTGTCTCCCCTTCTCGAGAGTCCTTCTTACCGTTCGCTTGGGGTGGGGCATTGAATGATGGTCAGTGCTGTGAGATGAATCGGGCCTTATTGCTTTACTACTATTCAGTGCAGGTTCTAGAACCACTTTCACCCAAACGGGGGAAAAGCTGAGTTGGAGGACAATTTCTTTGTCTTTTGTTTGGTCAGATGGTAAGACGAACGGACAAGTGCCTCAGCTCGCTGCACTGAAGACAGGCAAGCAAAGGCGATCACCAGTTAACGGATCAGCAGGCAGGCATGGTCAGGTCATCACTGGTGAAGAGTTCAGAGGTTAGAAGGTCATAGGTTAGTTGCTGGTGGTGGCTCGGTCTGTGGTCACAATCCTTTGGTAAGGATGGACACGCATATCGTGCCTTCAAACTTTAGTAGCCACCGCACCTAACACACCACTGGGTTAATAGGGTACTCAAGGATTGATGTAGCTGGTGCCAAAGGAAAGAACATCACCCTTTGCAATTGCCACAAACAACATAAAATACCTTGGGGTAATGCTAACCAAACAAGTGAAAGACCTGTATCATGAGAACTTTGAATCTTTAAAGAAAGAAATTAAAAGAAGCCCTCAGAAAATCAAAAGATCTCCCATGCTCTTGGATAGGTAGGATCAATGTAGTAAAAATGGCAATCCTGCCAAAAGCAATCTACAGATTCAATGCAATCCCCATTAAAATCCCAGCACAATTCTTCACAGACCTTGAAAGAACAATAATCAATTTTGTATGGAAAAACAAAAGACCCAGGATAGCCAAAACAACCCTGTTCAACAAGGCAACGTCCTGACATCACCATCCCTGACATCAAGCTCTATTACAGAGCTATAGTCCTGAAAACAGCTTGGTATTGGCACAAAAATAGACAGGTAGACCAATGGAATCAAATTGAAAACCCGGGTATTAACCCACACACGTACGAACATCTGATCTTTGACAAAGAACCTAAACATATACAATGGAATAAAGAAAGCATCTTCAACAAATGGTGCTGGCATAATTGGAGACTGGCATGTAGAAGAATGTGGATAGATCCATGTTTATCGACATGCACAACACTTAAGTCCAAATGGATCAAAGACCTCAACATAAATCCAGCCACACTGAACCTCTTAGAAGAGAAAGTGGGTGGTACCCTTGAACGAATTGGTACAGGAGACAGCTTCCTGAACATAACACCAGTAGCACAGACAGTGAGATCAACAATTAATAAATGGGACCTACTGAAACTGAGAAGCTTCTGTAAAGCAAAGGACACAGTCAGCAAGACAAAAAGGCAGCCCACAGAATGGGAAGAAATATTCACTAATCCCACATCTGACAGAGGGTTGATCTCCAAAATTTACAAAGAACTCAAGAAGCAAGTCTCCAAAACACCAAAGGACCCAATTAAAAAGTGGGCTGCAGAACTAAATAGAGAGTTTTCAATAGAGGAGTCTAAAATGGCTGAGAGGCACTTGAGAAAGTGCTCAACATCCTTAGCCATCCGGGAAATGCAAATCAAAACAACTCTGAGATACCATCTCACTCCTGTCAGAAGGACTAAAATCAAAAACACCAATGACAATTTATGCTGAAGAGGATGTGGTGAAAGGGGGACACTCCTCCATTGCTGGTGGGAGTGCCAACTGGTTCAGCCACTTTGGAAATCAGTATGGAGATTCCTCAGAAAAATGGGAATAAACCTACCACAAGACCCAGCAACTCCACTCTTAGGCATATATCCAAAAGATGCCATTCATACAACAAAGATGTCTGTTCCACTATGTTCATAGCAGCTTTATTTGTAATAGCCAGAACTTGGAAGCAACCTAGATGTCCCTCACCCGAAGAGTGGATAGAGAAAATGTGGTACATCTACACAATGGAGTACTATTCAGCAGAAAAAAATAATGGAATCATGAGATTCGCAGGCAAATGGATGACACTAGAAGAAACCATCCTGAGTGAGGTAACCCAGTCACAAAAAGAGAAACATGGCATGTACTCTCTCATATATGGATTCTAGACCTAGATCTGGGGAGTGCCAGCCTACAATCCTATGGCCAGAGAGTCTGGGAAACAGAAACTTTATTTAGTGGCTGATCGAAGAAGAGGCAGACTCCCTGGTTAAGTACTGAGCTGAACTCAAGAAAGCCAGTAACAGAGAGGGAGGACTGATGATCAAAGTGATTAAGACTGGGCTGGTTTAACCCCCAGAAACAGCTGACCAGACAAAGGTTAACTCTTGAATCCCAGGCATCAGCCTGGGAATCCAGCATGGGACTGATCAAGACCCCTTGAATCTGGGTGTCAGTGAGGAGGCCTAAGGAATCTATTGAGCCTTGGGCAGCAGATCAGTAGCCATCCCAAGTATACACACGGACTTTGGACTCCCATAGAACAATGTGAGGTGCACTCTCACCCTGAACTCTTGGGGAAGGGTCTAGGCCCTGCCCTATATGAAATGACAGACTATAGGCACCCCCATGGAGGGCTTCACGCTCCCTGGGGGAATGAGGGGATAATGTGGGGGTTGGGTGGATGGCACGGGAGGAGGGGAGGGAATGGGAGCGGGACCTGAAACTGACTTGTGAAGCAACCTCGTTTCTTATCTAAATTTAAACTGGAAAAAAAGAAAGTTATTTGAATGCATGTTAAACATTAATGTAATTTGTGAAAGGTTATATCTGATTTTTTTTTACCAAAATAAATCTGGAGAAAAAAAAGGAAAGAACTCAGTCAAACATACCCAGGAGCCAATCTTCACTATTCTGATGGATCATATGAAAGTCACGTGAAACAGGGTTACTGTTACACGTTAATACTCTGTGCCTTAAATCCAAGGATCTACCAGCTAGGACATACCTCCTTCAATTAACTGCCTTGTGTCCACAAAAGCATTGCTGACAACACTTATGGTGGACACAGACTCTATTCTGCAAGTCACATTTGCAGTTAGCCCCCTGTTTCAAGTCCTTCCTTGATGAATGTTCCTTCAGGTACAACCCTGACCCTATCCACATGAAAAAAGAAAAAAATGGTAAGATTCTGCCTAACATGTTTGGAAGAAATTGCCATTGATGCTATACAGTTCTTGAAGACAGACAGCACTCAGGAGTCGAAGCTGGCTTGGATCTCTGTGATTTTGAGATCTGCCTGTTCTACACAGAGAGGCTCATGTTAGCCAGGTACCATAGGGAATCGTCTCTCAAAATATAAAATACAAAATGGGCATTCAGGATATTTCCCTGTCTCATTTCCTGATTCAACCTGGCATCATTGATCTGCATGAGAAACAAGGCATGAGCACAGGTGATTCCCATAAACTGAAAATCCCTGTAATCCACTATGCAAGCTGCTACTTGTTCTGTGCACATGGTACTCATCAGACGGTCAGAGTTCTAGAAGGGATGTGACAGCATGACCTACCTGTCATCATGCAGGAATGAAGATGTGCTCAACAAATTCAATTTGCACCATTGCTTGAGAAAATGCCAGGATCAGATGATCAGAAGGTAAGCTGGATGCCAAGCTCAAAAGAAGATAGAACTTCTCTTTCCACACATCTGCAGTCTCATTCTGTCAGTACTCTTCAGTCAAGCAGGTCAATGGTAACTGTCCCTCTGTGCTGGCTATTCTAGCATAGGCCACCTGATATGCTCCTTTTTCTTCAGGACATCAAGACCAGGCTTCTGAATCTCACCCTCTCCCACAAAAAGATACTTACTGTACTCAATCTTAAATTCAGTAATGATTCACACAGATCAGGGCCTGGGAATCCCTGTTGAGTTCAGTTCCCCTTAAGAACTCACTGAGCTGCTCCCTACCTAAAGGTTTCCGGGAAAACAGTTCACACTACACTCGCCACTGCTTCACACTGAATCTGTGGCTGTCTTCAAGGGTTGCATCATGATCAAGGATTCCTTGTAAGTATGACCCCTATGGTCATCATTGGTCATAGAAAAGCCATGACTGCTGGAATTAAGGTAGAACTCAGCATCATGGGTGGAATGGCCTAAATACCTTCCAATTTTGTAGCAGAACAATGATAATGTAAGATCATATGTGAGTCATAAATCCATAGGTGCTTGCCTTTGATTATATGAGACAAAATGCATAAAAGCACCAGGCACATAGTGTGTGTGTGTGTGTTTCTATCTGGGCATGCTTATAGCAGTGTTTGTTGGGCAGGAGTATAGAGTAAGAATGTGTGATGAGCTTGCTCTCAACCTTAGCACATCATATGGGATGGCAGGTTGGAGGTCAGGTGACTTGATAGACATCACTGTGTATGCCACTGCAGTAGAAGTTAAAACACAGCATGGCACAGTAACACTAGTAGAACCTGATCCACAGCACTTCGTGTGCTTGAGAAGGAGTCCAGGAGGAGTCCATCAGAAATGGTGACTGGCACTGAAGTTGTGACATGCACAGAGGTAGGATGTGTCAATACTGGGCAAGCATTTTCATGAGTGTGGCAGGAGGTGAAGTTCACAGCGTAGTCTGACAGCTAGTAGTTTGTGTGGTAGTAGGTCAAAGAACACCTGATACCCAGAAGTACATGCTTGGTCATAGGAGTGGTGAGTGTTTAAAGGTTCTGATGAGTAACTGTGCATATCAGTGGGGAGGACTAGGACAGGGCATATAGCAGGGCACCTTATGTATTAAATATGTCTTAGATGATGAGATGAATTTGTTTCTATCCAGGCCTGTTAATATTAGAGTAGATTGGCAGAGGCTGCTCTGTTATCCAGGGATACCTAAATGGATGGGTAATTGTGAGGCATCAGGGTAATCACCCGGCATGATACTTATCAATGAAGTTGAGACTACTGTAGGTGGATGATTATTTAAAGGGCCTTGAGCTATCATTTTAGGATGTGTCATGGCCTGAGTGTTGTTTCAATACCAAGCAAGTTTAACATCCTAAACCCGTATATGAGTTGATGTCATGAGGTATCCTACAACAACTGATATTAACACTGGAGAATCTCACTTATGTGAGGGCCTGATATCTTTCAGTGCATGTCTGTCTTTCATGGTGTGATGGTGTCTTTTGGAGCCCAATAAGAGCTAAGGATTTTAGTCAGAGTGGCAGATTATCCAGCACAGCCCAAAAACTAGAACTTAATGTGGGGTTCAGTCAGTGTCATTCAGAGTTCAATGCCTAGGGATCTATGAGCCGCATGGGGGTTGTTTGCTCAGCAAAAATTGATGCCTAGAACTTAGCATGTGGCTGGATGGGAACTACTGCATGGCCAATATTTAGGGATTATTTGAGGCTGTATGGTATGTGATGAGTGTTGATCAATGGGTTCTGACAACCAGTATTGTATTGTACCTAATCAGGTAAGGAGGCATATGTGTCAGTACAGGAGTAGTTATCTAGGCCTGACCCTTGAAAATTATATGATGAGTGTGTGTGTCATTCGTGTCCTTAAACTGACAATGTTTAAGGAGTAAAAAGGGAGGAGCATGGAGAGCACACATGAGTATCTAGGTATCAGGTCCCGAAGGTTCCCCACCTGACTTTACCCTCCAATACAGTGTTATTATAAGATGCAGAAGGACAGCTGTCTCCATCCCACCCAATGGTAGAGGTATCAGCCCTCATCACAGCAAACAGCACACACTACACTTCCACCTCAACATAACGATTCAGTGAGCACTGAGAGAGATTTTTTTGTCTCCTGGGATGCATCAGGTTTCAGGCTCTCTCTAGATGTCATAGGTAAGGGTCTGCTGAAGCCCTGTACCAATTTTCTGAATTTTCATGGCCCATGGCATCAGAGCTCTCTTTTCTACATGTTTTCCATGTTATATATGATCTTTCTCCATATCAGGCAGGAACAGATGGGGATATCTTCCATGACATTTATGTGAATTCACTCACATTGGGGTCAGTTGAAATGGAGACTGTTTTCAATTTTCCAATTGGTTCGCTATTCTATATCCTTAAATAATATTCTAGAGCCCTTTTCTCTGCCTTAAAATACATGGGTGACTATGGCAACATCAGTGACAAGGTTAGTTTTGTTACCTGTTCCATGTTTCCAGTCTCCTCTATGTCCCTGTAAACTCTCTGGAACTCTGAAGCATTAGGGGAGACACTGGAAACCGACACTGGGCCTGGAGGAATCGCCTGCCCTTGACATCTCTCCTAGGTTAGGTCTTACTGATTGTTATATTAGGTGTTGGAGCATCAGACTAGATTTTAATGACTCTATAGATGAAATTCAAAGGTCTAACACCTTTAGAATAGCAACTGTTGGAATGAAGAGCAAATAATTTGGAGATCTCTCAGGCAAATGTAAAATGTTCTGAATGCCAATTTATAGAAATTGTATACGAATTCTGATTGAGTGCTTCACTACTTATTTGTACATTGTCTCAAATACCACTGAGAATTGTTCAACTGTATGTCCTCAATGTCTCCTTCTTTAAGTTACTGATTGCCTGGGGCAGGGCTCCATGGACTCTACCCTTCTTAATATCCAAAATAGTACAGAGAAACCCTGTGTCGTAAAAACCAATAAACAAAAAAAAAAAAAAAAAAGAGGAACCCATTCATTTCCCAAGGCTCTTCTGAGACCCTTTCTTTCCCTTTCAGACATGTTCTCTGGGTTATCCTGCAGACACCGAGGTATAGTTAACTTTCAACATTGTCAGAAAGGAGAGCAGTCTATGTTGATCGGGGGCAGGAATTCAAAATATCTCCCCACTGGGAAACTTTCACTAGTGGACCCTCCGATAGATTCCACAGATATTGTTGGTGATTTGGGTCGTTGTCTGCACTTAGAATTTGGAAGAGTGACCATTGAATGGTCATTCACAGCGTGTCCTCTTGATGCACTATGTAAACTCTGAGCTCTCTGGACCTCAGGATTGATACGGTAATCTTCCAGAAGATGGGAGTAGAGAGACACACTGCTGTTTAAATATCACAAATGCTCAATGTGCACATCTGCAGGTCAGGAGTTGAGGGTTCATGACTCACTTTGTGACCAGGCACAGACAAGAGAAAGCTGATTTTAGACATCGAATGATACTGCAGAACATTCACCAGCCCTAGACCTGTGGCCTCTCAGATAATAGCAGGTTTATCTTTGCGAAATTCAGGACCTAACAAGGAAGGGGCAATATCCATTTATGTCCCATGTGATTTCCTGAGGTAGAATTCAGTGTGGTCTCCTAGTAAGCTCTGATTGACACTTGTAATTGAATCCTTGCTACTGTCCCATAAAGGCTCTAGTATTAAGGAGAAGCAGTTTACTACCACCATGTCAGTACCTAGGCCCTGTGCTTCCAGCAACCCTTATCATTGGACACTTACCTAGATGTCACAGGATGCACATATGGTGAAAGGAGCTTTGTCACAGAATATGTCCAACAAAACCTGGAGATATACAGAGAGAAAGGAAGGTCAATTACAATTCTGCAATTCTACAAGACTTCAAGTGACCCAGGCTGTTACCACAATTGTCAGAGTAGCTGAGTTAAAGAACTCAAACCCTGTTACAAATACTCATGTTCCCTCCAAAATAGCAAGCTACTGAACATCTCTGGGACACACAGTCCTCCACTGGGAGGTGAACAGAACTATGTGGTGATATCTTGCTTGTACAAAGAAAGGCTGACCGAGAATCAGAGAATGAAGCTTGCCACTAACTAACCACAGAGGTCTGTACAGACAGATAGCAAATGAGATAGTTGGGAAGAATATAACAGGGGCAAACAGGAATGAACTCTCTTTTCTGCTGAGTTGCTGAGGAGGTAAGCTATGGCCTTAGCTTGCTCCTTCTCTCTGATATCTCATCATTTTCTTCCATATAAGACTCCAAATTTTTATTAATTAGAACAATTAGGAATGGCAATTACATGGAAACTAGGAGTAGTGTGGGACTGGGCATTTTGACGTCATATTTTTAAATTTGCCTACCCTCTTAGAGAAACAAGTTATTGTGCCAAATGTAAAGGACAGAGGACAGTTTCAAATACAAAGATAAAATTAATACATGAAGTGGATGTGGAGCTAACAGCACATAGTCAGTATCAGTATTTGAAATTTTCCAGAAAACAATGCATCTTAAGATGACTGTATTGTATATGACAAACAAGTCCCAAAAGCCAATCACCTCTTTTCTTTCATATGTAAAATCTGAATGTCTATCAGGCCAGAATTTAAATGACAGGACTCAAAGGACATGTACTAGGACAGTTGTCTTTGGGATGGTCCACAGTACTGAGGAGGGGAAGGATCACCTCTACCCTGACAACAGCCCAGTCTGCTGCTCAGAGTCCTAGTTGGCTTAGTATCAGGACACCCACAGCCCTAGATTCCCCATTAGCCTGCAGCTATGAACAGGGATCCATGGCCTAAAGTGAAAACCAAACAGCTTTTGACAAGTAAATGCAGCAATGTGAGGCCATTACAAGACTAGCCATGGAAGCCAGCAGGAAAATGGAATCTTCCTTGTGTTGGATGAGCACAACTAGAAACTCCTATCCAGAGTATGTGTCTTTCTGCTGTGTCTCTACCATTAGTGTCCTTGAAGTGAAAGCTCTGGCTTCAAAATCCCAAAACAGCTATCAAATATCTTGGTGACCTGCCTCGGTTCTAAGACTTGTTCTGATGGCCTAAAAGAAAAGAACTCAATCACTAAGATCAGTAACTCAATCAATCAGACCAGGGAGCCAATCTTCACTATTGTGATGGATCAGATTAAAGTCATGTGACTTGTAACTGGAATGAAGGTGGAGAGCCAGGGGAAAGGAGGTTAGTGCTACAGGTTAATACTCTGTGCCTTAAATCTAAGCGTCTATCAGCTAGGACACAACTGCATTGGTTCAATGCCTTGGGTCCACAGAATTAATTACAGAACTTCTCACCTCCAGGGGTCTTTTGTTAGTGGACACAGACTTTATTCTGCAGGTCACATTTGCAGTTAACACTCTGTTTGAATTCCATGATGGATGGATGAGCCTTCATTTCAATCTCTGACCCTTTTCAGATAAAAAAGCAAAAAAATTGTAATATTCAATGTCACATGTTGGGAAGAAATTACCATTGATGCAATACAGTTCTTGATGTCAGACAGCACACAGGAGATGAGGGAGGCTTGCATCACTGTGATTTTGAAATCTTCCTGTTTTACATAGAGAGGCTCAAGTTGGCCAGGATCCTTATTGAATCATCTCTCAAAATATAAAATACAAAATGGGCTTTCAGGAAATTTCCATACCACATTTCCTGAATTTAACCATTTCACAGCCCAGGCTTCTTTGATCTGGAACAAAAACAAGGCCTGAGCACAGTTGATTCTCACAAACTGAAAATCTGTGTAATCCACTAAGCAATCTGCTTCTTGACCTGTGCACATGGTACTCATCAGATGGTCAGGGTTCTAGAAAGTAAGTGACAGCACAAGCTACCTGTCATCCTGGAGGGATGAACTTCTGGTCAACAAATTCAATATGCACCATTGTTTGAGAAAATGCCAGGATCAGATGATCAGAAGAGAAGCTGGATGCCAAGATCAAAAAGAAGATACCACCTGTCTTTCCACACAACCATGATCTCTCATTCTGTCATTACTCTTCAGTCTGGTATTTAAATGTTAACTTTCCCTCAGTGGTGAGTATAATAGGATATGCCAACTCATGTGTTCCTTTCTTCAGCATATCAAGACCAGGCTTCTGAATCTCACCCTCTCCCATAAACAGATACATACTGTACTCAATTTTACCTTCACGTGATGATTCACACTGATCAGGGCCTTAGAATCCATGTTGAGTTCAGTTCCCCTTGAAAACTCACTGAACTGCTCCATACCTGAAGGTGTCCTGGATAACAGTTCACACATCACACTCACCACTGCTACACACTGAACCTGTGGCTGTCATCAAGGGTTGCACCATAATTAAGAATTCGTCTTAAGTACGAACCCTATGGCCATCATTTGTCATAGAGAAGTCATGGTTGCTGGACTTGTTAAGGGGGAAATCAGCATCATGGGTGGCAAGTCCTAAATACCTTCCCACTGTGGAGAAAACAATGTTAATGTAATATCAAATGTGAGTTATAAATACATAGGTGCTTGCCCCTGAGACAAAATTCATTAAAGGACCAGGCTCATTGTGTATGTGTGTGTGTGTGTGTGTGTGTGTGTGTGTGTGTGTGTGTGTGTGTGTTTCTTTAAGAGCAATGTTTGTTGGAGAGCAGTGTAGGGTAAGAATGTTTGACAAACTTGGTCTCAACCTTAGCACATCATATGGGATGTTGGGTTGGCGGTCAGGTGATTTAATAGACACCACTGTGTATGGCACTGCAGTAGAAGTTAAAGTGCATCATGGCATAGTAATATTAGTAGAGCCTGAGTCACAGCACATTGTGTGTTTGAGGAGGAGTCCATCGGGAATGGTGACTGACACTGAAGGTGTGACAGGGAGAGATGTAGGATGTCCAATGGGTCACTAATGGGCCGGAAATTTCATGAGTGTGACAGGAGGTGAGGTTCACAGCATGTTCTGACAGCTAGTGAATAGTGGGAGAGGAGGTCAAACAAGACCTGATACCTAGAAGCAGATGTGTGGTCACAGAAGAGGTGGGGTGTTTAAAGGGCCTGATGAATAACTATGCATAGCAATTGGGAAGAGTAGGACAGGGCATTTGGCAGAGCACAATAAGTATTCAATACAGGTTAGATGATAGGATGAATTTGTGTCAATCCAGGTCTGTTAATATTAGAGTAGGTTGGTAGACGCTGCTCTGTTTTCCAGGGGACCCTGAAGGTAAGTGTATGTTTGAGGCATTAGGGAAGTCACCAGGCATGATACACATCGATGAATTTGAGACTACTGTAGGGGGATGTTTATTCAAAATACCTTCAGCTATTTTTATAAGATGTGTCATGGCCTGAGTGTTGTTTCAATACCTAGCAGGGTTGACATCCTAAGAGTGTATGTGTTTTGATGTCATGAGGTTTCCTATGAGGACTAATGTTAACACTGGAGAATGTTACTTGTGTGGTGGGATGTAGAAGATGGCTTGATAACTTTGAGTGCATGTGGTTCTTTCTTGGTGTGATGCTATCCTGTGGAACCCATAATAGCTGTGCATTTTGGGCAGAGTGGCAGATTATCCAGCACAGCCCAAAAACTAGCACTTAATGTGGGGTTAAGTGAGTGTCACTCAGGGTTCAATGCCGACAAATCTATGAGCCATATGAGCGTTCTTTGCTCAGAAAGAATTGATGCCTAGAAATTAGCATGTGGCTGGATGGGAACTACTGCATGACCGATATTTAGGAATGTATTTGAAGATGTATGGTATGTGAGTAGTGTTTATCAGTGGGGTCTGAAGTCCAGTACTGTATTGTACCTAATCAGGGAAGGAGGCATATGTGTCAGGACAGGAGTTTATACGCCTGACCCTAGAAAACTATGCTATGAGGGTGTGTGTGATTGTCATTCATGTCCTTAAACTGACAATGTTTTAAGGTGTTAACAGTGGAGGAACATGAGGAGCACAAATGAGTTCTAGGTATCATGCTCTGATGCATCCCCACCTGACTATACCCTCCAACGCAGAGCTATTATGAGATCCAGATAGTCAGCTGTCTCCATCCCACCCAATGGGAGAGGTATCAGCCCTCATCACAGCACACAGTGCACACTACACTTCCACCACTACATAGGCAATCAATGTGCAAATAGAGGCATTTGTTGTCTGCTGCGGTGTGTCAGGGTCCAGGCTCAACCCTGTTAGAGTTTCTGAATTTTCATGGCACATGGCATGTTCTCCATGTTATTTATGATCTTTCATGAATTATGTGGATATCTTCCATGACATTTATGTGAAATTTATAGGGTTTGGATTTTGGACATTTGAAATGGAGACTGTTTTTAATATTCCAATGGGTTCACTATTCTATGTCTTTAAATAATGTTCTACAGCCATTTATATACATTTCATTTTCTCTGCTTTGAAATACATATGTGACTACAACAAAATCAGTGACAGGATTTGGCTGTGTCTGTTGTTAACCTTTTGGTATCTTACAAGTTTACAGTCTCCTCTATGTCACTGTAGTCTTTCTGGAACTCTGAAGCTTTATGGAAGGTACTGGTACCAGACAATGGGCCTGGAGTAATCTCTTCTGCCCTTGATATCTCTTCTAGGTTAGGTCTTATGTGTTGTTATATTAGGTGTAGGAGCAAATACTGTATTTTAATGAGTCTATAGATTAATATCAAAGTTCGAACACATCTAGAATAGCAACTAGTGGAATGAAGAGCTGTTAATTTGGAGATCTCTCAGGCAAATTCAAAGTGTTCTGAATGCCAATTTACAGAGATTATATAGGAATTCGGATTGAGTGTTTCAATACTTGTTTGTACATTATTTGTAATAGCAGTGACAATAGTTCAACTGTGTGTACTCAAGTTCTCCTTCTTCAAGTTAGTGATTGCCTGGGACAGGGGTCCATGGACTCTGACCTTCCCATGTTCCAGTCTAGAATTCAGAAAGAAAAGCACATTCATTTCTCAAGGGTCATCTGAGATACTGTTTTCCCTCTCAGACCTGTTTACTGGGTTACCCTGCAGACAGAGAAGTATGGGTAACTTTAAATACCATCAGAAATCATTGTTGTCTATGTTGGCCAGAGGCAGGGATTCAAGAATATCTACCTACTGGGAGTCTTTCACTAGTGGACATTCCAGTAGGTTACATGGTTATTGTTGGAGATTTCAGTCATTGTCTGCACTTAGATGGTAGAAGACTGACCACTGAATGGTCCTGAATAGCATGCCCTGATAATGCCCTGTGGAACCTCTGAGCTCCTCTGGACCACAGGAATGACATAATAAGCTTCCAGGAGATGGGAAGTGAGAGATACACTCATCTGTCAATATAAACAATGCTCAATGTGCACATCTGCAGGTGGGGAGTTGAAGGTCCATGACTCATGTTGTGACCAGGCACAGACAAGAGAAAGCTGATTTAAGACAACAAATGAGACTGGCAGAAATATTCATTCATCAGCCCTAGACCTGTGGCCTCTCAGATAATAGCAGGTTTATCTTTGTGAAATTCTGGACCTAACAAGGAAGGGGCAATCTCCATTTTCATCTCATGTGACTTTCCTGAGGTAGAATTCAGTGTGGTCTCCTAGTTAAGCGCTGATTGTCACTTGTAATTGAATCCCTGCTACTGTCCCATAAAAAGGCTCTAGTATCAAGAAGGAGAAGCAGTATTCCACCACCACGTGCTTAGCTGGGCCCTATGCTTCCTGCAACCCATCCCATTGGACACTTACCTAGATGACACAGGAATCACATATGGTGAAAAGTGCTTTGTCGCAGAACATGTAAAATAGAACCTGGAACTCTGCAGAGAGAAAGGAAGGTTAATTACAATTCTGCAAGTGACCCAGACTGTTACCACAATTGTCATGGTATCTGAGTCAAAGAAATTTAAACAGTGTTACAAATACTCATGTTCCTTCCAAAAGAGCAAGGTACTGAACATCTCTGGTACCCAGTGTCCTCCACTGGGGGGTGAACAGAACTGTGTGGTGATATCTTGCTTGTACGAAGGAAACTTGACTGAGAATCAGAGAATGGAGCTTGCCACTAATTAACCACAGAGGTCTGTACAGACAGATAGGAAGTGAGATAGCTGGGAAGACTATAACAGGGACAAACAGGAACTCACTTTCTTGTCTACTGAGTTGATAGGGAAGTAAGCTATGGCCATGGCTTTCTCCTTCTCTCTGACATCTCAGCACTTTCCTCCATATCAGACTCCAGATGTTTATTAATTAGACCAATTAAGAATGAGAATTATGCAGGGCGTTGGTGGCGCACGCCTTTAATCCCAGCACTAGAGAGGCAGAGGCAGGTGGATCTCTGTGATTTTGAGGCCAGCCTGGTCTACAGAGCGAGTTCCAGGACAGCCTCCAAAACAATACAGAGAAACACTGTCTAGGAAAACCAAAAAAAATGAATGAGAATTACAGTACTCACAAAATTGGAGTAGTGTGTGTAAAGATGTATGAATAGCTGGTATTGACTCCCCTGTTACTGTACCATCCACCGGGCAGGCAGTGAGGAAGGAGGGTTTTAAGTTGTGAGTCTTTACATGAGTTGATTTCTCTCAGGTAACAATCTAAAGGCCACAACATGATCCCTCCCATGCCAGAGATATAAAGAGTGCACATTATGCTCTTCTGCTCTCTTGGGCATTATGTCTGCATTCTGAGATTCACATTCTTAGACACCATCACATGGGTGTGGAGACCCTGGTCCACTTGTGCTGTCTCTTGTGAAATTCCATGAGCTGCCACAGTAGGGAAGTTTCCGTTGCCCAAGTATTGGTGTTAGTTAAGGGCATGAGGACTGAAGCCTGCTGTACTGGTAAGTACTGACAAACACACCAGCCACATCTAGCTGGAAACAGCTCACTTTCTCTGGGACTGTTCCCTTACTAGCAAGTGTGACCATTTATGCTAGTGGCTAGAAATACAACATAGAATATGTCACTAAGGAATATAGGATGAATGTCATATATATAATATCTTATTGCTATCATAATATAACTGTTTGAGAAAATGATCATTCTCTTAGATTCTAATTGTTCCTCCTCAAATGTGTTTTGCATCACACAGGAGAGAAGTGCTACCTACACCACGTTTTCTCAGCACCCTCTGCTGCCATGCATAGGGTGATGCTGTAGTTATCACATTTCAAGACACAGACCGCTTGAAAAGCTCAACTCTGTGAGAAATGACTGAGTCCAAATGCTCATTGCCTTTAGCCTGCAGCTACGAACAGGGATCCATGGCCTAAAGTGAAACCCAAACAGATTTTGACAAGTAAATGCAGCAATGTGAGGCCAAGACAAGACTAGCCATGGAAGTCAGCAGGAAAATGGAATCTTCCTTGTGTTGGATGAGCACAACTAGAAACTCCTATCCAGAGTATGTGTCTTTCTGCTGTGTCTCTACCATTAGTGTCCTTGAAGTGAAAGCTCTGGCTTCAAAATCCCAAAACAGCTATCAAATATCTCAGTGACCTGACCTCGGTTCTAAGACTTGTTCTGATGGCCTAAAAGAAAAGAACTCAATCACTAAGATCAGTAACTCAATCAATCAGACCAGGGAGCCAATCTTCACTATTGTGATGGATCAGATTAAAGTCATGTGACTTGTAACTGGAATGAAGGTGGAGAGCCTGGGGAAACAGAGGTTAGTGCTACAGGTTAATACTCTGTGCTTTAAATCTAAGCGATCTATCAGCTAGAGACACAACTGCATTGGTTCAATGCCTTGGGTCCACAGAATTAATTACAGAACTTCTCACCTCCAGGCGTCTGTTTGTTAGTGGACACAGACTTTATTCTGCAGGTCACATTTGCAGATTAACACTCTGTTTGAATTCCATGATGGATGGATGAGCCTTCATTTCAATCTCTGACCCTTTTCAGATAAAAAAGCAAAAAAAAATTGTAATATTCAATGTCACATGTTGGGAAGAAATTACCATTGATGCAATACAGTTCTTGATGTCAGACAGCACACAGGAGATGAGGGAGGCTTGCATCACTGTGATTTCGAAATCTTCCTGTTTTACATAGAGAGGCTCAAGTTGGCCAGGATCCTTATTGAATCATCTCTCAAAATATAAAATACAAAATGGGCTTTCAGGAAATTTCCATACCACATTTCCTGAATTTAACCATTTCACAGCCCAGGCTTCTTTGATCTGGAACAAAAACAAGGCCTGAGCACAGTTGATTCTCACAAACTGAAAATCTGTGTAATCCACTAAGCATTCTGCTTCTTGATCTCTGCACATGGTACTCATCAGATGGTCAGGGTTCTAGAAAGTAAGTGACAGCACAAGCTACCTGTCATCCTGGAGTGATGAACTTCTGGTCAACAAATTCAATATGCACCATTGTTTGAGAAAATGCCAGGATCAGATGATCAGAAGAGAAGCTGGATGCCAAGAACAAAAAGAAGATACCACCTGTCTTTCCACACAACCATGATCTCTCATTCTGTCATTACTCTTCACTCTGGTATTTAAATGTTAACTTTCCCTCAGTGGTGAGTATAATAGGATATGCCAACTCATGTGTTCCTTTCTTCAGAATATCAAGACCAGGCTTCTGAATCTCATCCTCTCCCACAAAAACATACTTACTGTACTCAATCTTACCTTCACGTGATGATTCACACTGCTCAGGGCCTTGGAATCCATGTTGAGTTCAGTTCCCCTTGAAAACTCACTGAACTCCTCACTACCTGAAGGTGTCCTGGAAAACAGTTCACACACCACACTCTCCACTGCTTCACACTGAACCTGTGGCTGTCATCAAGGGTTGCACCATAATTAAGAATTCGTCTTAAAAATGACCCCTATGGCCATCATTTGTCATAGAGAAGTCATGGTTGCTGGACTTGTTAAGGGGGAAATCAGCATCATGGGTGGCAAGTCTGAATTACCTTCCGACTGTGGAGAAAACAATGTTAATGTAATATCAAATGTGAGTTATAAATACATAGGTGCTTGCCCCTGAGACAAAATTCATTAAAGGACCCGGCTCATTGTGTGTGTGTGTGTGTGTGTGTGTGTGTGTGTGTGTGTGTGTGTGTGTGTGTGTTTAAGAGCAATGTTTGTTGGAGAGCAGTGTAGGGTAAGAATGTTTGACAAACTTGGTCTCAACCTTAGCACATCATATGGAATGTTGGGTTGGCGGTCAGGTGATTTGATAGGCACCACTGTGTGTGGCACTGCAGTAGAAGTTAATGTGCATCATGTCACAGTAATATTAGTAGAGCCTGAGTCACAGCACATTGTGTGTTTGAGGAGGAGTCCATCGGGAATGGTGACTGACACTGAAGGTGTGACAGGGAGAGACGTAGGATGTCCAATGGGTCACTACTGGGCAGGAAATTTCATGAGTGTGACAGGAGGTGAGGTTCACAGCATGTTCTGACAGCTATGGATAGTGTGATAGGAGGTCAAACAAGACCTGATACCTAGAAGAAGATGTGTGGTCACAGAAGAGGTGGGGTGTTTAAAGGGCCTGAAGAATAACTATGCATAGCAATGGGGAAGAGTAGGACAGGGCATGTAGCAGAGCACAATAAGTATTCAATACAGGTTAGATGATGGGATGAATATGTGTCAATCCAGGTCTGTTAATATTAGAGTAGGTTGGCAGAGACTGCTCTGTTATCCAGGGGTACCAGAAAGTAAGTGTATGTGTGAGGCATTAGGGAAGTCACCAGACATGATACCTGTATGAAGTTGAGACTACTGTAGGGGGATGTTTATTTAAAGGGCCTTCAGCTATTTTATAAGATGTTTCATGGCCTGAGTGTTATTTCATACTTAGCTGGTTTGACATTCTAAAACTGTATGTACTATGATGTCATGAGGTATCCTGTGAGGCCTGATGTTAACACTGGAGAATGTCACTTGTGTGGTGGTATGCAGAAGATGGCCTGATAACTTCAGTGCATGTGGTTCTTCCATGATGTGGTGCTATCCTGTGGAACCCATAATAGCTGTGCATTTCGGGCATAGTGGCAGATTATCTAGCACAGCCTACAAATTAGCACTAAATGTGGGGTTAAGTGAGTGTCACTCAGGGTTCAATGCCGACAAATCTATGAACCATCTGAGCGTTCTTTGCTCAGAAAGAATTGATGCCTAGAAATTAGCATGTGGATGGATGGGAACTACTGCATGACCAATATTTAGGAATGTATTTGAAGATGTATGGTATGTGAGTAGTGTTTATCAGTGGGGTCTGAAGTCCAGTACTGTATTGTACCTAATCAGGGAAGGAGGCATGTGTCAGGACAAGAGTTTATACGCCTGACCCTAGAAAACTATGCGATGAGTGTGTGTGTGTGTGTCATTCGTGTCCTTAAACCGACAATGTTCAAGGTGGTAAAAGTGGAGGAGCATGCAGAGCACACATGAGTATCTAGGTATCAGGCTCTGATGCTTCCACACCTGACTCTACCCTCCAATGTAGAACTATTATGAGATCCAGATAGACAGCTGTCTCCATCCCACCCAAGAGTAGATGTTATCAGCCCTCATCCGAACTCACAGCGCACAAAACACTTCCACCTCTACATAGCCAATCAAAGTTCAAATAGAGGCATTTGTTGTCTGCTGAGGTGTGTCAGGGGCCAGGCTCTCTCTAGATGTCCTAGGTAAGTGTCTGCTCAACCCTGTTCCAGTTTCTGAATTTTCTTGGCACATGACATGTTCTCCATGTTATTTTTGATTTTCTCTATATCAGGCAGGAACTTATGTGAATATCTTCCATGAATTTTATGTGAACTTTATAGGGTTTGGATTTTGAACATTTGAAATGGAGACTGTTTTTAATATTGCAATGGGCTCACTATTCTGTGTCCTTAAATAATATTCTAGAGCCATTTATGTACATTCCATTTTCTCTGCTTTGAAATACATAGGTGACTACAACAAAATCAGTGACAGTATTTGGCTGTGTCTGTTGCTGAAATTTGTGATCTCTTAGTCTCCTATATGTCACTGTAGCCTTTCTGGAACGCTGAAGCTTTATGGGAGGTACTGGAGCCAGACACTGGGCCTGGAGGAATCTCTTCTGCCCTTGACATCTCTTCTAGGTTAAGTCCTATATGTTGTTATATTAGGTGTAGGAGCAACAGACTGTATTTCCATGAGTCTATAGATTAATATCCAATATCTAACATCTCTAGAATAGCAACTAGTGGAATGAAGAGCTGTTAATTTGGAGATCCCTCAGGAAAACAAAAAGTTCTGAATGCCAATTAATAGTGATTATATAGGAAATCCGATTGAGTGCTTCAATACTTGTTTGTACATTGCTTCTAATACCAATGAGCATATTTCAACTGTGTTTACTCAAATTCTCCTTCAAGTTAGTGATTGCCTGGGACAGGACTCCATGGACTCTGCCCTTCCTAAGATCCAGTCTAGAGTTCAGAAAAAAAGCACATTCATTTACCAAGGGTCTTCTGAGATAATTCTTTCCACCCGACATGTTTTCTGGGTTATCCTGCAGAATAGAGGTATAGGTAACTTTAAACACTGTCGGAAATCATTGTGGTCTAAGTTGGCCAGGAGTAGAAATTCAAGAACATCTACCTACTGGGAGGCTTTCACTAGTGGACCCTCTGGTAGGTTCCAGGGATATTGTTGGTGATTTGTGTCATTGTCTCACTTAGAAGGTGGAAGACGGACCACTGAATTGTCCTCCACAGCATGCTCTCATAATGACCTGTGGAACCTCTCAGCTCCTCTGGACCTCAGGAATGACACAGTAATCTTCCAGGAAATGAGAGGTGAGAGACACACTCCTCTTTCAATATCACCAATGCTCAGTATGCACATCTGCAGGTCAGGAGTTGGGGTTCCATGATTCATGTTGTGGCCAGGCACCCATAAGAGAAAGTACACATTATGCTCCTCTGCTCTCTTGGGCATCATGTCTGCATTCTGAGACTCACATTCTTAGAGAATATCACATGGGCTAGGAGCCCCTGGTCCACTTGTGCTGTCTGTTGCCACAGTAGGTCCCTTGCCCAGGTATTGGTGTCAGTTAAAGGCATCAGGACTGAAGCCTGCTTTACTGGTAACTACTGAAAAATGCACCAGCTATGTGCCAGCAGCAAACAGTTCATTGTCTCTGGGCCTGTCTATTGTTAGCAAGTGTGACCATTCATGCTCGTGGCTAGAAATACAACATAGAATTTGTCACTAAGGAATATAGGAAAGATGGCATACATATAATATCTTATTGCTATCATAATATATACCTGTGTGAGAAAATGATCACTCTCTTAGAGTCTAATTGTTCCTCCTCAAGTGTGTTTTGTATCAGAGAGGAGAGATGTGCTACCTACACCACGTTTTCTCAGCTTCCCTCTGCTGCCATGCCTAGGGCGATGCTGTAGTTCTCACTTTTTCAAGACACAGACCGCTTGAAAAGCCCAACTCTGTGAAAAATGACTGAGTCTAAATGCTCATTCACCAAACAAATCCATTGTAGTACAAGGACAAAATACAGCCCAGGTAGCACTTTACATTGCCTGGTATCTAGCTTACCTCACAATTAGTCTTTGTGATATCTCATGCAACAGACCAATCACGTACAGCATAGCCCACGGTAAATTGTTGTTTACTTTCTATTTTGATCAACTATACTAATACTTCCCATGGCCATGAACAAAAAGTTTTAAACGACTTAATTATGATAGGTCACCTTCTTTAACCTCGTATGTACAAGGGCCTAATGCAACACAAGAGGGAAAATTGTGGGATGGACATCAGGAGTGGGATGCACATGGTTACATGGCATTTTCTTCCCATGTTCCTCCAGTCACCTAACATTATCTGGTTTATTTTTCAGTGTTCTCAGCAGAAGAGCCCAGTGGGGATGGCATATACAAACATAGGTGACAGTGATGACATTTCACATCAAATCCCTTTCATGAACCTTTGCCCCTTCAAAAAGAGTAATAAAGTAACAGAAAATCTTACTCTGATAGACAGGAGAAACTTTGATCTTCTCAGGGTGATGGACACATATACATTAACTGCTTCCAGCTGAATGTATGTGGGTTTTTTACAGACTATCACTTCAGCCCTCAATATTTATAGTACTTTTACATTTTCCTGATGGATAACAGCATTACTACTGACAGACCCAAGCCTTTTATGTTGACATTTAGAGCGTGACATTCAGAGGACAGCAGACAGCTGACATTGTGATGTTCTACATCTCGCACCATATGAACAATCTCATTTCTGGAGGTCATGAGACTTAAGTCATCACTGTCAATTTGAGAGTTTATGGGACTCTGACATGTTCCTGTCTGCTCTAAGTAGCAGCAGTGAAAATTTTCGCACATTTCTATAGTCAACCAAAGTCCTTACATCTTCAGAATGTCCTGGCCCTTGCACACCCTCATTTTGTTTTTGTCTCCTACACCCATCATTTAACTCTGAGAACATGGGCTCCATGACTGACCCTGATCATGTTAAAAAAAAGTCCTTGTTGAGGCTCCTTTTTGTTGTCCTTATTGATTGCAAACATTTTCTAATGCAATCTGGAATACATGGATTGAGCACTGTTTTTGTGTAAAATGGGGGATAGATAGTATCTATGGCCTAGTACATACTGGGTACTGAGGAGGATGGAATTCAGTTAGGGAAGATGGAGTTCTGATTCAAGGAAAGTTCAAGGACTGTCAAAGCAGTTGTTGGGCCTGTAAATGGCAGATCAGGCTCAAGTCAAGTTTACTTTGTTTTCAGGTGTTAGTTACTGGGACGGCCACCAGGGTAGCACAGATTTATAGCGCAAGGCAGCAGCTTTTCTTACCAAGGGTCAAGCTCACCCCACATTCTAAAGTCTTCTGAGCATTTCAGTTCTGGGAAGGGGAGACCCTGGAGAAACTAGTGCAGTAGAAGATTTTTATGCATGTGTTCCCTGAGCTTTGAGTTTCTGAGGTTCATTCACAATGCTGATTTAAAGGGAAGAGTTTGCGTTAAAGGTGGGGGATCTAGAAGACTTACTGAGAACTGGAAATGAGTAGTGATCTCTGTTTGTCCTCTCAACAGAACCTGGAAATTCCAGAGAAGTTAGCAATGCAGGTTGAGTCAGAATCGTCAGTACTTAGTATGCATCAGTGTACTACACCGGTGTCCAGGACTGACTCCTTGTGTGTAGCATGCAGGAGGGACAGGACAGCTGAAGGTGAAGACAAACACACTGTCCCTCTTTGGGAGCAGGGAACCCATGTCTGAAATGAGGCACAGACTCTCAAGTCCGAGTTGATGGATTCCTACTTAGATAGATGGAAAAACCAATGTGTGTTCTCTGGTCATACCTCAGGTTCTTTCAGAAATCGATAGCAAAATCCCACAGGACACACAACATAACAGCATCCTTCAGTGTTCTCTCAGGAAAAGTAGAGCGAGATGAAAGGGGCAAAGCCCCTTAGATCTGTGGCCTTGTGCAAATTAGATAAGCATCCTGTGTCTGAAATGAGGAACAGACACTGAAAGTCGGAGTTGATGGATTCCTACTTAGATGGAAAAACCACTGTGTGTTCTCTGCGAGGAGGAGGAAACAAGGGAAGGAGCTTCATTGGTCCTCATGGGGGAATCATTTCACCAGGAGAACAACCTGAAGGGATGTACAGATTAGTGAGTATTGCTGAGGTGTTTCCCTGGAGAGTGGTCCACAGGTTGTGTACATTCAAGCCCAACTTGGATATTGTATTGTCTCAGAGACACATTTGCTACAGATTCTGAGGAAGGCCAGATTGGAAATATTTTCCTTGAGAATTGTGGTTACCTGGGGAGAAACATGTGGTAGATGGCTTACTTCCTCCTGGTCTGGACACAGACACTATATGTTGGGTAACTGGGCACACTGCCACCTGTAATTCCTGCATAGCTCCTACTTCTGCTCTTTCAGACCACAGCTAGAAATCTCCAGCCTGTGTCTCCTGATGTATAGAGTTCATCACTTTAAACACAAGGACACGTGGACAGGATGGACAGGGAATCTGAGATATGCAGCACTCAGTCTCCACTGTTCTTGCCCCACTGCACATCCCTCTCCCCATGGAGACTCCATTCTGTCTCTCCCATCCCCTCTAAATCCTCCCTCTGCAAATTGTCTCTTACTCCCAGTGTATCCCATGTTCTCACGCTCTCCAATTCAACAAAGTCACTCGAAATAGAAGCTGGGAATAGTGTGGGAAGTTGATTTTGAAGTCACATTTGAAAATAATCCTAACCACATAGAGAAACAAGTTATTGTGCCAAATGCAGATGGGAGATGCCAGTTTGAAATACAAACAAAGATGAAATTAATACATGTAGAGGATGTGGGGCTAAGAGCACATATTCATTGTCAGTATTTGAAGTTGTCCAGAAAACAGTGCATCTTAAGATGACTGTATTCTATGTGACAAGCAAGTCTCAAAAGACAACCATCTCTTTTCAGTCTTATGTAAAATCTGAGCTCTGTAGGAACCACAACATAAACAACAGGACATGAAGGACCTGGAATAGGACTGTATTCTCCTGGGATGTTCCACAGTGTATTGGGGCAGGGAATGATCACCTCTACTCTCACAGTCCAGAGTGTCCTGCCCAGATTTCTAGTTGGTTCAGCATCAGGAGTCCTGTAAACCATGGACTCCCCATGAGCTGGCAACAGTGAACAAGGTTCAATGGCCTAAATTGCAACCAAACAGGTTTTGACAAGTAAAGACAGCAATGGTGGAACCGGACAAGACTATCCATGAAATTCAGCAAGGAAGTGGACTGCTTGCTTGTGTTGGATGAGGACAACTAGAAGCTCCTATCTAGAATGAGTAGCTGTCTGCAGTGCATCTACCATTAGTGTCCTTGAAGTAAAACCTCTTCCTTCAAAATTCCAAAACAGGTACCAAATATTCATAAACCCACCTTGGGTCCTAATTTTTGTTCTGACGGCCCAAATGGAAAGAACCCAATTAATTAGACCAGGGAGCAAACATGCACACTTCTGATTGGTCAGATTAAAGTCATGTGACTGGTAACTGGACTGCAGGTAGCAGATCCTGTGGAAAGGAGGTTAGTGCTACAAGTTAACACTCTGTGCTACATTTCCAATGATCTACCAGCTAGGACACACCTCCTTCAGTTCACTGTCTTTTATCTACAAAAGAATTGATGACAACACTTCTCACCTCTAGGGTTCTATTCATAGGGGTCACAGACTCTTTTTTGTAGGTCACATTTGCAGTTAGCCCCCTGCTTCAAGTCCAGCCTGCTTGAATGTTCCTTCAGGTAAAACATGAACCTGTCAAGATGAAAAAAGATCAGAATAGGAACAATTTCACCTCATATGTTTGGAGGAATTCACCATTGATGCTATACAGACCTTGAAGCCATGAACAGTAGTACACATGTGTGATTGCAGCACACAGCAGAAGAAGCAGGTGTGGATATGTTTGAGTTTCAGATCTGTCTATTCTACATAGAGAGGATCAGGTTAGCCAGGACACATAGTGATTTCCTTTGTATAAACAAAATGTAAGTTGTGCATTCGGGAAACTTCCCTGTCTTCTTACCTGAATTCAAACATTTCGCATCCCTGGCATCATTCATCTGCAAGAGAAACAAGGCCTGAGCACAGGTGATTCCCACAAACTGAAAATCGCTCTCATGCAGTAAGCAAGCTGCAGCTTGTTCTGTGCACATGGAACTCACCAGATGCTCAAGATTCTAGAAAGTATGTGACAGCAGGAGCTGCCTGTCATCCCTTAGGGAAGAAGCTCTGGCCAACAAATTCAATATGCACCAGGTTTGAGGGATCAGACAGTCAGAATAGAAGCTGCATGCCAAATTAAAGAAGAAGATAGCACCTCTCTTTTCACACCTCTGTAGTCTCTCATGTCACTGTTCTTCATTCAAGCAGGTCAATGGTTCCTTGCCCTCTGTGCTAGGGAAGCTGACCTAGGATGCCTCATGTGCTCCTTTTCTTCAGGACACCAAGACCAGACTTCTGAATCTCATCCTCTCCCAAAAACAGACTCTTACTGTACTCAATCTTACCTTCACGTGATGATTCCCACAGATCAGGGCCTGGGAATCCAGGTTGAGTTCAGTTCCCCTCCAACATTCAGTGAGCAGCTCCCTACCTGAAGGTGTCCTGGAAAACGGCTCACACACCACACTCGCCACTGCTTCACACTGATCCTGTGGCTGTTGTCAAGGGTTGAAATGTGATCAA